>NW_027328741.1:6365359-6613711 GCF_048564905.1 Vicugna pacos
TTTGTGTTTACCAAAGTGGAAGGGATAGACAATTAAATGGTAGGACACTGACAGACAAAAATTAGTATACGTAAAGGAGATAAGCAACAAAGATGATCTGTATAGATCAGGGAATTACACACAATAACTTATAATCATTGTATGTTACAATTATTGTAATAAATTATAATGAAATACAATCAACAAAGTGGTTGGAATCACTATGTTGTACATCTGAATCTACATATTATAGTTCATCAAATCTACTTTAATTAAAAATAAAACATCGCTTGTATAATTTAGACCTTTCTCTGCTGATAGCAACTTCCTTTAATTTTGTTTTTTTTTTACTCTTTTCCTTTTATTATTACTGACTCAAATTATTTCTGTTTCTTTTGTGAACATGTTACCAGATAGATGTATCTATATTTATTGCAACTGATTTCCTATATTTCTCTCTTTAATTCATATAGAAGTGTAGCATTTAAAAACATACCCAAATAAACAGTTTCAAATTCCTGGTAGTCTCTGCTTAGTATTTTGCTCAATGTTTTGCATATATTTGCCATTTTATTTTTCTTAGAATACCTCTTTTCTGCACCTCTTTTAAGGTGCCTCGGTTTTGTTTTTTACATCTCACTCAGGTTAGTTTTCTGGTAAAGTCTTTATTTTCACTTTATATCTAAGTGATAACTGTGTAAAGTAGAGTATTCTTGGGTGAGATATTTCTTATTTCAGTAGTTTGAAAATGTCATTTTAATTACCCTTGGCATCTGTTTTCTTCTCAGCAATATGCTGATAGCCTAATGGGGGCTTCTTTGTAGATTATCATAACTTTCTTTGGCTGCATTTTAAATTTTACTCTGTCATTGACTTGCCAATTGTCATATGACGTATCTTGAAGGAGGTGTCTTTGTCTTAAAGTTGTTGGTGTTTTGTTGGCTCACGGACTTGTATATCAGTTCCTTACCCAGGTTCGGGAAGTAATCAACTATTACTTCTTTAAATAAACCATCAGCTGCCTTCTAACTTTCTTCTCCCTCCAGAATTTCACTCTAATGTGCACTTCCTGAAGAAGTCTGATGGCTATTGTAGAATTTCCTCACTTTTTATTATCTTGTATCTTT
The DNA here is from genome assembly GCF_048564905.1 of Vicugna pacos. Taxonomy (NCBI): domain Eukaryota; kingdom Metazoa; phylum Chordata; class Mammalia; order Artiodactyla; family Camelidae; genus Vicugna; species Vicugna pacos. The sequence continues at coordinate 6,366,466 of NW_027328741.1, forward strand.
GCCCTCTCCTATCATTCCTGGTATTGTATTGGTGAGTTTGCTAATCTCTCTTCCACAAAGACAGTCTTCTTACAGTGCTTTCTGTTGCATTGTTCATCTCATTTATTAAGTTCATCTGGTCTTCCAATAATGTTTATTTGTTTTATAGATTCAGTCTCTTAGGTAATGTATACCTTATCAAGATTTATTTTATTCCTGATCTCACTAAACTGCTTTCTGAGTTTTGTTTTTTATATTGAGTTTCTTTATGACAGCTCTTTGGATTCTGTATTAGTTATATGTCAATATTCCATGACTTTAAGTTTGTTCCCTGCAGGGTTGACATTCGGTGTGTGCGTGAGCGTGTGTGTGTGTATGTGCCTGTGAGAGTGTGTCTGTGTCTGTGTCGGTGTCTGTGTGTTTGTATCTGTGTGTGTGCATGCCCTATAATGTTACTGTGATTGGTCATGATCCTGGTGAATTATTGCTCTGCTGACAGCAAAATCAGATTGGAATTTGGAGTCCTTGCTTTTGTTTTTGGTAGTTTGTAATATTACACAATTTTTGGTTTTACTTACCTGAGCTACCTCTGATAATATTTCAAAATGGCACATTCAAGTCGCAATTGTCTGGATAAAAGATTGCTTACATTATCACTTCTTAGAAAACTCTGGTAGTTAATGCCACTGTTGTCACTGGGCCTGTGAACCCTTCCTTTTATCTTATATCCCTTAAGATTCAGTGCACACATTGAGGAATGGTGTAAAACAGGTGGGTAGTTGGAATCAGGCAATTGCCTTTGCCATGTCCAATGTTGCAAGGTACATTGTCTCTACCACTGTGAATGGGGATTAAGGAGAGTATCATGAATGTCTGAGTGTCTAAAGGATGGAAATTCTGTCTGCATTGTGGCTCCCTCCAAGTTAATTTTGACCATGAATACTGGTGCAGTTGGAGGCTGAATCTGTGTGAACCACTGAGACCCTGTTTCTACATGTTACTCTGAAACTGTGGGCTCAGATACCATAGTAAGTGGACCTTGGTGGCAGTCACCAACTCTGCTCTTCCCTCATTTCAGCCTAATTTATGTGTTTTAGCCCACCAAACTTCAGATGTACATATATGTTCTGGAGTATTGTTTTGTGTTGTAGTAATTTTTGTTGAGATGTGATCATTTCACTGACTGTAGATTTAAAGAGAGAGACAAATAGTTTAAACTTATGTCACTTTATTCAGTCTGTAATTTTTCATTTAAAAGCTTAAATTCTAATAAGGACATTATAAAACAGTAAAGAAAGTGAATAAATCACTTCCCTTTATATCAGAGTACTACAAAATATTTTGTTTTTCCTGGGTTCTTTTCTTCAATGTTTTTCCCACATGCATGCACATTTTAGTATAATATATGCCTATAGTCTCTTTAAAATCTTTTAAATTATTAAAATATTTCTCTGTGCGGTAAATATAGCCCTGTTGCTTCACTAATATATAACTAGTAGCTTGCATATTTCTGTCTTCCTGATCCTTCTTCCCTGTCCCCAATGGAAACCACTAATTGGTACACTACACATATATATGTGATTCTGTTTCTGGTTTTTTTATGATTATTTCTCTTATATCTTTAGTTTCCTCATGTAAGTGGTAATGTAGAGAGTTTTTCTCTGTATGACTTATTTTCCTATGTGCAACACATTCTGGGTCCAGTCACATTGTTTCAAATAGCAGAATTTTATTTTTTGATATGACAATTGCTAAGTATTTATTATGTTATCTATATCTCACATCTACTTCAGCCAATCATCTGTTGATGGGCAGTTGAGTTGTGCTTCTCTCCTTGGCTATTATAAATGATAATGTTAAGAACATTTGGGGTAATATATCCTTTAATGTTTATGTTTTCATTTTATTCGGAATTATATCAAAAAATGGAATTGCTGTAAAATATAATGCTTCTATTTCTAGTTTTCTTCACACAGTCCACTCTTTTATAATAGTGGATGCATCAATTTATATTTCCACCAACAGTGTACCTGAGTTCCCTTTTATCAACATTCTTATTAATGTTTGTCATTTGAAGACTTTTTTTAATAGCAATTTTGGTTGCTGTGAGATTATATTTCATTCTGGTTTTTATTTATGTTTTCCTAATGAATAGCAACGTTATGTTTCTTTTTATGTGCATGAAAATCATACACATGTCTGTTTTTGAAAAGTTTCCATGAAGATCCTTCAACTGTTTTTAAGTGGGGTCTTTGTTTTTAAATATTTACTCTAATGTGCTATATATACAAGATGGATATTAACACCTTGTTGTTTTCATTGTCTGAAATTCTTCCTTCAATTCTGTGTATTGTCATAAGTCTTGCTGAATGTTTCCTTTGCTCTGCAAAAGATTTTGCACTTCACACTTATACAAGAAGTGGAATCCCTGTATCACATAATACACCTATTATTTCCTCAGTAAAATTAAAAACTGTTATGGTTAGTTTTCCTCTTTTTTTTTTACTTAGGAAATAGATCAAAAATAAATATTGCTATGATTTATCTCAAAGGCAGTTCTGCTCCTGTTCTTGGTCAGAAATTTTAAACTTTCAGGTTTTACCTTTAGGAAATTAATCAATTTCTCTCTTATTTTGTATACTATGTAAGAAAGTGCTCTTACATCTTCATTTTACATGTACTGTCCATTTTTCCCAGAACTAATTGTTGAAGAGACTGCCTTTTTCCATTGTATACTCTTGCATGCTTCATTGTAGACTAATTGACCATATGTGTGTGGGTTTATTTTAGGACTATTTATTTTGTTCCATTGATCTATGTGACTCTTTAGTGATATATTTTGATGTTTTGATTACTGTAGCTTTGTAGTAAGTTCTAAAGTCAGGGAGGATAATACACACAGTTTTGTTCATTTTTCAAAGATAACTAGAAAATTTTGGTCATTCAGAATTTTGTATAAATTTTATTATTTTTCTCCTTGCTTTGTGAAGAAACATACAGCTTCTATGAGAACTGAAGTTTACTAAAAGGAAAAACCTGAGAAAAATTGTAAAATGTGGAGGATAAATCATACAATATAAAACAACAAATGGATTGCTGCATAAATCAAAGATAAAATACATAAAGAAATATGACAACAAAAACAAAGTCCATGGAGTATAGCAAAAGCAGTATTAATAGGGATGCTTATAGCAAAATAATCCCACTTATACAAATAAGAAACATCTCTCTCTTATAACATAATCTTACAAACAACGATGTAGCAAAATAATAAATGAACTTGTTAGTAGAAGGAAAGACAGCAGAAAGGTAGAAACATAAATAAATAAAATAAAGGTTAAAAATAGAAACATCTAAACAAACTACATAATGGCTTTTGAAAGATAAATATAACTGATAAAATTTAACAAGACTCATGAGCAAAAAAGAGAGTACAGATAAAAAAGATCCAAAATAAATGAGAAGTTACAGCTTATATCAAAGTAACACAAAGCATCATAAGATGATACAACAAATTATATGACATAAAATTGGAATCCCTTGAAGAAATGGACAATATATTAGAAAGACCAAAATTCCAGGATGGAATGAGAAACAGAAAATTTTAACAGATTTTCACTAATGAAATTGAATAAGTAATTATACAGAATCTCCAAAGAAACAAAATTCCAAGACTAGACAGCTTCTCAGGTGACTTCTTCCAAACATTTAGAGAAGAGCTATCACCTATGCTTCTCAGAGAATTCCAAAAATTTGCAGAGGAAGGAAGGCTTCCTACCCCAAATTACTGTATCACACTACTACTAAAACTGGAACAAATACCTAATAAAAGTACAGGTTAGATACTACTGATAAGCATAGATGCAAAAATCATCACTAAAATGTTAGCAAAGCAAACAATAGATTAAGAGGATTATACAGTATGTTTAAGTCTCTTTTATTCCAGGGATGCAAAAGTGATACATTACCCACAAATTAATCAATATGATACACCCAACTAACAAATTGAAAAATAAATACTGTATGGTCACCTCAAAAGAGTCATAAAATATATTGACAAATTCAGCATCTATTTATGCTTATATTTCTCCTCAAAGTGGGCATGAGGAAACATACCTCAACACAGTCAAGGTCATACATGACAAGAACTCAGTTAATATGACACTCACTGATTAAAAACTGAAAGCATCTCCAATAAGAGCAGGAAGAAGACAAGAATGCTCACTCTTACCACTGTTATTCAGTATAGTATTGGAAATTCTACACATAGCTTTCCAAAATAAAAGTAAATACAATATAGCTATTTCAGAAAAGCAGTAAAAGAATCTGTTTGTAGATGAAATACTTTAAACAGAAATCCTAAAGAAGACACCACAAAACTACTGGGGTTTATCAATGCATTTGGTAAAATTTCAGAATGTAAAATTAACATACAGAAATCTTGCATTTCTACACACTAACAAGAAGCTAACAGATAGAGAAATTGGGGGAACTGTCTAATTTACAGTTGCATTACAAAAAAAATCAAGAAATGTATCCAACCAAGGAGGTAAAATACCTGTACTCAGGAAACTATAATGTATTTACAAAAGAAATTGAAGATAATGCAAACACATGAAAGGATATACTGTGTTCATAGATTAGGAAAAAATATTGTTTAAATGACAGAACAAGCCAAGAAAATACATCAATTAAAATCAGTGCCTATCAAACTAGCAAGGGCATTTTCAGACACTTACAAAAAATAATTCTAAGATTTACATGTAAACACAAAAGAGTTGAAATCACTAAAAAAATAAGAAAGAAAGGAAAACAAACTAAAAACACTAACAACTTTGACAAAGAACGAAGAGGATGTATCACTGTCCCTGATTTTAGACTATAATACAAGAAACAGTAATGAAAAGAATATGGTAGTGGCACAGAACAAACAGAATAATGAAAAACAAAGAAAGCCTGAAAATGAAATCAGACAGTTATGGTCACTTAGCCCATTACAAAACATGAATTTACAGTGGGGTAAATGTAACCAACAAGCATATGAACCCCATCAACGTCACTAAACATCAGAAAAATGCAAGTCCATAACACAGTGAGATTTTATGTCACTCCTGTCAGAACGACTATTATCAAAAAGAAAACAAACTTAACTATTGGTGAGGATGTAAGAAAAACGACCCTGATGCACTGCTGGAGTGAATGTATATATGTGCTGCCACTGTGGAAGACAACATGGAGCTTTATCTAAAAATTAAAAATGAAATATTATCCAACATTTCCATAACTGGATACTTATTCCAAGAAAATAAAAACACTAATTAGAAAAGATATATTCAACCATATATTCATTGCAGCATTATTCACAATAGACAGGATATAGAAGCAAATTAATTGCACATCAATAGATGATGAATAAAGAAGATGTGTGTTTATACTATATATATCTACACAGCTTAACTACAGATTTATCTATATTTATGTATATATATACACACACTATATATAGGCATTTTATAAATATATATATATGCACACACACACATAAAATACAATGGGTTATTACTCAGCTCTAAAAAGAATAAGTTCTTGTCATTTGCAGCAAATGGGTAGACCAAGAAGGTAATAGGCTAAGTGAAATATCTCAGAAATTGAATGACAATTCTTGAATGATTTTACTTATAATTAGAATTTAAAACAAATGGACATAACAACACAGAGAAGCAAATATAGATATAGAAAGAAACAGGTTTTTCACAAGAAAGAGGGAAATGGGGTGAGGAAAAGAAAAAGTTGAGGATAATGAAGAGAGAAAAATTTCCAGTTGCAAATAAAATGAGTCAGGGACAAGAAATTTACTGTATGGGGAGTAGTCAATAAGAATGAAATATCTTTAAATAGCAACATATCCATACTAGATATATTCTGGTGATCAGTTGGAAATGTAATAAAAATAGCAAACAGTATGTTGTTTAAGAGAAACTAAGACAGTGTTATAGATTAAAGTACACTTCAAAAACAAAGAAACATACTTATAGAAAAAATAGATTTGTAGTTAACAGAGGCAGGGGTTGGTAAATGAGAATTTGATTAATACACTTGAAAGCTCCAAATCTCCAGCCGTAAAATAAACGTGTTCCAGGGATGCCCCATAGTAACATGAAAATTATAATTAATACTGCTTTATGTTCTATATGAATGTTGATAAGAGTGCAGACCATAAGTTTTCACATCGCAACAAAAAGACAAATTGTATTTCTTTAAAATTGTATCTAAAAGAAATAATGAATTCTCCCTAAAGTTGCCATGATAGTTATTTCATGATACGTGTAAATCAAATCACTATCCTGTGCACCAAAACTTACACAATGTTTTATGCCAATTAAACATCAATAAATGCAAAAGGAAAAATGAAAATTCAATGGTCATTTTTTCCCATGTCATTTCTCATGATTGTTTTTGTAGCAAGTAAACTTGAGTCATGGTATACTTATCCTAGGTAAAGATACTAATAAATAAGTGATTCTAATAAATTATACATAAAGATAAAAATAAAATTAGTGTTTTACCATGCCTTAAACTTTCTTCATGTAAACAGCCCACTGCTTCTATAGGCATCAAAATTTCCCTGTGTGTATTCATCTGAGATTAGGGAATGGATACAAATTTAAAACTGGCTGCTCTTGCTGTGAGTGATAAAGTTCACTGTCTCTGAACCGTGGTCTCATCTCCCCGACAGCATCTGTAGGAAATGAACATGCTAGGTTGCTAAAAATCTCAGCATGGTAAAATCTCAGAACTCCTACAATTGTTAACTGTTTTGCAATGGGAATGCAATACTGACAAAAGCTTGATTTTGGATAAAGATGTGAAGTTTTCTCATGTTTGCATTAGGGGATGTGAGGATAATCCCTGAGATCCACAACAAACATTCTTGCTCAAGTCCTGGGCAAAGAAGTGTAAAGGTTCTGCATTATTAGGACTGAGGACTGCTTTCAAAATGATGACTATGCTCACTCTATTACAGGTAGTCCAAGGAAAGGAAGGTTATTGCAATTTCTAGATGAACGGGAATAAGTCAGAGTTTCAGTCTCTATAAATTAGTCAACGGGTGTTCAAAGCCAAAATAAGTTGTGCCAACAATCAGAATTTAAAGCAAAAATACTTAGACATAAGCTTAAATTAAAAAGGTGACACAGTCCTGCACTGGGCTCTGGGGAATGGGGAATGTATATGCCTCAGTCCAATTCCAGGGTTCAGTGGCTTGTCCCTAGCATCAGCTTGAGATTCAATGTAAAGTTAACAATTAGTATTGTGGGAGAAATATAATCTACCTCTCCCTGATCTGAAGAAAATCTGGTGGCTCAATAAATCTCTTAATTCACAGAGAATCTGCCAGATGCAGGGGAATAATTCACTGATGATTCAAATAAGACAAACTTAGTTACTGCTTAACAATCCATCTTCACACAAACACACAGTGGTTGACAGATTTGTAGTATTTAGTGGGAAGAATTCAGTGGGCAGAGCTCAGAGAATAGTTTTCAATGCAACAGCCAACTTTTGTACTTTAGTCAATAGTCTAGCTTCTCCCAGGTAGAAAACTACAAATGGACAAACAAACAATATTCTCCTTTAGGATTTTTAATTTTGAAAGTAAACTGTAGCTTGTGACTTATCAGTATAGAACCTTGTTAAGATGTTCACGGTAAGACCCATTCTCTGATAAGAGAGCTGGAAACTTGCTGCTGAACCAGCCCATCTGAACCCCAGACTGCTAATGTAAGCAACAACATAGCCACCATCAGAGATGAGCTGAAAAACTTAAAATCTTGACGTTTCTGTTGTAGGAACAACCACTGCTCTCCAGAAAGAGTTCTCCTGCTGCAAGTGGGCTCATTTCTTCTCTTGGTAAAGGTCATATTGGTGGGATGTTGCTAGAGTTTACCCTGGCCAATTTGCCCATTCTCCAGATTATAAAAGGCTTTCTTCACAATTGGTGACACATATTAAGGACTCATATTTGCCATTCCAGTCTTATCAGATGACACTGGCTGCAAGATTGTGAGCAGAAGTCTTAGGTTCCCTGACATTGACTACAAATTTTCCAGCATTTCAGAGCATTTCACACTCTGAAAATGCTATACCTATTATTTTAGATTAATGGGAAATTGTCAAAGCCTTCCATGAATATTTTATATTTCATAATATCTGCAGAAATTTGGTATTCTTGCATTCGGACATATTTTTTATTCTACCACCCACACCTCCTTCTAGTCCACACATTATAGATTGCAATTTGGTTACTGGATACCACCACCGTAACCAAGGGGCTAGTACCACTTAGATACTTCCATTGTGAAGGTTAGAAGGGGCACAAATTATGTGGTGTGTATAAACCTATATTAAATGTTTGCAATGACAATTTCTCTTCTGGAGAAAGCTCTAATTCTAAGAAGTAAATTAATTAAAGGCAGTATAGTTATTGGTATGGGGAAGAGAATCAGCTATTTTGGGGTGGGTGGGTGATGAAGAGACAGGAAAAAATCCAGCAAATGAGAATGGAATGCTTTAGGCCTCTGGAGGCATGAATTAAGGAGAAAATAATACCTGTATCTTGTACCTACCTCCACTTACTGTCTTGAGTGACTAGTCCTTGGTCTATGAAAAGAGCTAGTTTGTGGTGAAGAGTAAAGACCGTAATGAAATAGTTTGAAAACCATGAAAGTTTTGTTGTTTCTGGAAAGTAGATTTTGCTTAAAGTCAAAATGTATTTCTCATTGACTAAATATTAAAATGCATCCTGTGGCATGTGCTGTGCTTACTGTGCTGGTATCCAAGTTAGACAAGGAAAGGGGGATAGACAGGAAACAACTGGAAGAGGTGGTTTCTGTGCTGAGACTCAGAAAGTCTAAGTAGGTAAAAGGAGGACACCCAAAGTCCAAGGATGAGCTGGAGCAAAAGTGGTGAGTTTGCAGCTGAAATAGTTGACAATCATTTGCCTGGATATATCTCCAGATACAGTGAAACTTAAAGATATGCCAAGGTAATCAGATGCCAGATTTATAAAGAAATGACTAAACTAATTTGAGCTTGTGTGCTTAGATTTAGAAAGATATTAAATGCCACCCTGAAGACTTAAGCTTTTCTTTCGCTGGAAGATAAATGCAACATAAACTATTGACTAGAAAATATAGTGTAGACTCTTGAGGGCAGGAAATGAAAGCACCAATTAGAATGCTTTGATAACAGCACAAAGAAGACCATAGATAAAATTACTTCTTAAATTCTACCACATGCTGAATGTGCCATCTGAGACTACATCATGTGACCTTTATGACTCCAGGGATGACATAATAGAGAAATGATCCCTGGGCTGGTTCCTGCATTAATCTCCTGTTGCAACCTATCTTAACTTAACTCTTTTAATACTTTCCACGATGAACTAGAAACCATTTAGTACTTTTCCCTCTCTCCATGTTTTAGTGTTTTTCCAAATTCTTCCATTTTCTCTTCTTTCTTACAAGAAAGCACTAAAATTTACTCCCATTATTTTCCATCAAATGATCATATCAATCAAATATCTTTTTTTAAATGGTATCTTTGTCTCCCGTTTAACTCTTAACTCTATTTAAAAAGAAAATAAATAAAATGAAGGTACACAACTATGTTAATTTTTCAAATAACAAAATTGCAGATATTTGTCGACATTTGCCAACATCAATTTTAATCTTTTTTATTCTACATAATATGGTAGTCCTCTGGCAGATAAGTTGTAATTAGAATGACGTTTATAAACTGAAGATGGCTGATGAGTTGGCCTTGAAAGAGAGGTGGCTGATGTATCAGCTCTCACTGGCATGGGAAACCGTGCGTTGCTCCCTAGTTGAAGTTTAGAAAAACGACCTTCATTGGCAGATATGTTGTGATATCTATTTGGAAAGTTACAAGGTTCCACCATCAGTCCAAAATAATTGCTCTGTATGGGAGACAAGATGCTGTTCTGGAAATAGAAGTTGTAGTTGTAATGAAGTTCACAACACGACCATTTGCTTCAGTGTAGCTGCTTTGAGAGTGCCCGTGGACAGTTGTCAACCAATTTAAAAGAGCGCTTTGATACACTGCAATTTGTTCTGGTGGTCTAAATGACATTGATGATGGAGGAGAAATATCACCTCTGATCAGGGTAGTGGTATCTCCAATTATGTGGCTAGTTGAGGGCTTTCTTATTAGAGGCATGTTTAAATTTGCAGAATGTAAAAATGCACTTTCACCACTAGTGTCAGCCACAAAAACAGAATTATAATTATCCACATTACCCCCTCCTTTAAAGTGATTCTTTTTGAAATCTTCAACCAATGAAGATACCAGAGAGGCATTTGTAATCGCAACCCTTCTTTTTATTCTCACAAAAAGTGGGAGAAAGCCTCATTTAAAATTTGGATTTTGATAGAACTGCAGCTAAAACCAAAGGAGAAATATTTTAGTAATATTTTAAACCAAAATACAATAAGTGTAATGTATAAAACCTCTTATTTCATGTTTACTATGCACAGCTGACGATATTTTGATATTCCTTATTTGGAAAATACACACTTTAAAAGTATAGACATCAAATTTAAGAAGTTAGCATTTGCAGTAATGGTGAATGCCAGTTTTCAAAAGCAGCTTTAATACATTTATTTAGATTTCTGTTAAGATTCGTAGTTCCAAGCAAAGTTTCTTATAATCTTGAATACTTATGGCACTGTCCTCTTTTTTTAGAAAAAATAAAGGATTTAACTTTGGAGTTTTATACAATTTTCAAAATCTAGCTTTACATTTATATTACCATAGATTGATATATAAAATAAAATTTTATATATAAGTTAACACGTGGTAACTAAAATTACTGAATATGTTGCTTAAAACAGAGACATCTTTTCTTTTGCCAGAAAGTCAGCTAGACAGGCAGATCTTTGAAAATTCTGCTGCACTTTACTAAACCCATAAAGGTTAAGCAGTCTAAGTAAACTTTTCATACTTCCAGTTTCAAATATTATAAAAAGGGTATTTTTTTCCAAAACTTCCTTCTTAAAGACATCTTCATCAATCACTATGGAAGTTCCATTATCATCCCACCAGATGGATTTAAATTGGTCACTCCCAGCCATTTTCGAGTGTTTTATTAGAAATGTCAGAGAACAAAAATCATTATCTTCATCTGGTTCAGAGGCACAAAGTGTGTAACATGGTCTTTTTATCAAGGATTCTTCAGACAAAGTCTGAAAAGCAATTTCTTCAATCATAGACCTCAAATCCAAGTCCCCAGAGAATGTTTGATCACACAATAGAGATCTACCAGAGTTTCCTGAACCAGTTGGTCCATCTTTACGAGACACATCTTGAATTTCTGAAGAAATATGTGCCATTTCAAATAACTTTTTCTACAGCCACTTTTCTAATCTGCATAATTTTGAGCACTGCAGCTTCAAATGCTGCTTTGGCAGGCCTGCACAGATAAACTGCTAGGCCGTCACAATGTTTCTCACCCTGAGAAGCTGTGACATCACAAAATGCCTGGTCTCCTAGAAACTCAAGTGTAACATTCAGCCAGTGTTTACTTCTCATTCATCCAGTTAAATTGAAATATATAGGATGCTTATTTTTATAGTGTTATCTGCAAATATTATCCCCACAAAATCTTTTTAAATAATTTAATTTTAGTGTCTGTGAAATAAAACAAATCTCCATTCTTTTATACAGAAATTTATACCTGATTTGTGAACAGAGTATAAATAATGCCAAAAATATATAAAATAAATTTTAAGTTTTGGAATTTAAAGTGAAATTTGTGTAAAACCTGTTCAGAGAATGTATAACTATTTTATTATAATTTGTAATTAAAGTGAAACATAATTTGATTTGGAAATGGAAGTAGTTATTTATCTGTGTACTTTACAATAAGTAGCTCTATATTCAAAACATGGGCAGAATAAATATCAGTTTATCTGGTATGTTTATAAATAAATGGTAAATATTTCTGAAATAAAATGAGATTAATATAATCAATCAAATTAAAAAATCCCAAAGGGGGGAATTTTTGTTTTAAATTCTAATTCAGTGCTATATTTAAAACAATTGTAATTTAATATTCTACTTTAAAATTACAAAAGAGCCAACCTTATTGTATATTTACAAATGTTTATTTTTGCCATTCTTTCACTCAGAGGTTTTAAGTCCTTAGAAGAATAAATTTTCTTGTCATCTTTATAATCCATACTCTTGTGGCTTCTGTTATGTTTTCCAAAATGATGTTGATAAATACACTTATGCACAAGATCCTGGGTTCTATAAGCATTGATGCCATTAAGGGGCAAACAAACAATCAAAAAACAGAGAAATAACAGTATATGTAGGTTGGGGTGGAAAAGACCACGTTATGCATTCTAGGAAGCATTATGTTTCTCAGACCTGAAACAGTTGGCATTGTTAGCAAAATATGACATTTTGAGGCAAGTGATTTGTTCACTTATTTTAAACAATAGCTATATTTTGTATCAGTTAACTGTAGTAAATCAAGTTCTACCAAAAGTTATATTCTGTATTTATAAATAAATTCCATTAAGGATAAGCCAAATTCAAAATGAGAGATAAAATTTTAAATAAATAAATATAAACTCAAGCCACAATGTAAATTTTTCCTTCAGTATGTGTATATTCCATTCTAAAACAGCATTAGCAACATGAAATCATGCATAATATAAGTATTAGAAACTATAGTTAAGTTGCATTTAGTCCTGATTCATAAATATTATTTAATTTATGCAAATCAATATATGTCATACCATCCCTTAAAACACAGAGAATTCAAAAATAAAAATCTCAAAATATGTAGGAAAATTATTGACAGATCTGATCTTAATTTTTTATAAAAATATTCTTAACAAATTCACTTTAGACAGAATGTAACTAAACATAATAAAAACAATTTATGAAAAACCCATGTCTATCATTAATTTCAATGTAAACATTCAGGTAGGTTTTCCTCTGGTCCAGGAATAAGAAAAAGTAGCTCATTCTCACTTGTCCTAAATTACACTACAAGAAGTCCTAGCCAGAACAACTAGTCAATACAAAATATAAAAGGTATCCAACTTGCAAAAAAGCAGTAAAATTTTTACAGTTGACATAATTATACATAGATGGAAAAGTCCATATACTCCTCCAGTGACTGTTAGAAATAATGAACAAACTTAGTAAACTTGCAGAATACAAAATCAATATACAAATATCCGTTACATTTTTATATAGTAACAACATATTGTCAGAAAGGGAAATTAGGAAAACAATTGTGTATATATTTATACAAAAAAGAATAAAATAGGAATACATTTGATAATTGATATAAAATAAATAAACATAGATCAATAAATTGCAGGGGCAAGAAATATAAGTAAACAAAATAATTAGAAAGATATTCTGTGCTTATGGATTGTATACAATTTGTGGAGCTATTCTAATCTATCTTTTACATGTTCAATCACCCCAGCACTACTTATTGAGGAGAATGTCTTTTCTTTTATACACTTTCTTTATACACTTGCTTCATTTTTCATGGGTTAATTGATCAGACGTGTGAGGGATTATATCTGGTTGCTCTACTCTCTTCTATTGATTGGCGTCTGTTTTTGAGCCAGTATCATGTTGTTTAAATTACTAAAGTTTGTAGGGCTGTTTGACATCATAGAAATTTACACCATTAGATTTAATACACTATTTTCAAGATTATTTTCGCAACACATGGTCTTTGTGAATACATATAAATTTTGAAATTATCTGTTCTATTAAATGGAAAATCTCATGGGTGTTTTGACATGAATCACACGAAATGTAGATTGCTTTGTGTAGTATGGTTGTTTCAACCACATTGTTTCACATCATTAACATAAGAGATCTTTTCATTTCTTTGGATCAATTTTAATTTCCTTCATATATGTTTTTTATTTTTTAATGTAAAAGTTTTCTCCTTATTTGTTAACTTCATTTCTAGGTATTCTTTACATATATATATAATTATATATATTTATTTGTAAACACGTTTCCTACGCAAATACAAGTGGCAGAAGGCAGTGACAAGACATATTCAAAGTCCTGAATGAAAGAAAGCTGTAATCTAAGATAATTTATCTAGCAAGGCTATCCTTTAGAATAGAAGGAGAGATAAATAACTTCCACAAAAGCAAATACTAAAAGAACTTTGCAACAGAAAAAGAAATAATGAAAGGTTTACCCTAAAAAAAAAAAAAGAAGCAGGATACTACAGAAGGGAGAAAGGCATAATTAGAAAGGCAATAGCTGCAATGATTTACAACAGATTAAACATGATGTTGTAAAACAGGACATGAAAATGTTTAAGGGTCAGAAAGTGAAACAAGACAATACAGAGTATTTTCTTCTTGTTTCTGTTCTCTGTAGAATGGGATAGAGTTTGTATTCCTATCAGTTAAAATAAACAAATGTAGTAACAGGTCAATATACATGCAAAACATGGTAACCATAAGTCAACAGCTTAAAATGAAGTCACAAAGCCAAAAAGAAACCAAGATAATTAAAGAAAACTTATAAAGCCACAAAAAGAAAAAGAAATGAAAAAAAGGAAATACCAAGTCAACTGGAAAAAGAAGTTCAAAATGGAAATAAACACCAGTCTCCGAATAATTGTTGCAAAAGTTAATACACTAAGTGGTTCAATCAAAAGATATATATTGTCATGTGGGATAATATAACAAGACCCTACATTATGAAGCATTCTAGAGACCCACTTTAGAAAGAGGAACACACATCAATTGAAATTCAGAAGATGGAAAAATATATTCCATGCAAATGGACATGACAAGAAAGCAGGACTAGCAGTACTGACTTCACACAAAATAGACTTTACACCAAAGACCATAGAGAAAGATAAACAGGGACATGATATAATGATTAAAGAAGCAATACAAAATGAAGGTATTATACTCATTAAGATATATGCACTCAATATAGGAGCACCTTAATACATAAAGCAAATACTAATAGATAAAAATGGAGAAATCGATGGGAACACACTCACAGAAGTAGACTATGACTCCCCATTACCATTACTAGACTGGGCTTACAGAAAGAAAGTTAACAAGGGAACAAAGATACTAAATGTTACAAAAAAAAATTGATGATGGTTGATATTTTCAAAACAGTACTTCTTCCCAAAACAGAATATACTTTCTTTTCCAGTGCACATGGAACATTTCCTAGGATAGTTTATGTACTCAGGCACAGAAGAAGCCTCAACAATATTAAGAAGATAAAAATAATTTCAAGTATCTTTTCTGAGTATAATACCATGAACCTAGAAATCAATCACAGAAAAACAGGGAGAAAAATGACAGTGTGTAGATTAAACAACATGGTACTAAAATAAGGGGGGAGGTGAAGAAGTAAAAGAAGAAATGAAAAAAAAATCTCGAGAAATATGACAAAACACTAATCAAAGTCTATGGAATACAGTTAAAGCAGGCTTAAGAGGGAAGTTCAGAGTGACAAGTTCCTCCTCAAAGTAGAAGAGCAATTTCAAATAAATAATCTAACATTCTATGTAAACTAATCATGAAAAGAAGAGCAAACAAAACCAAAAGTCAGCAGAAAGAGGGAAATGAGAAAGATCAAGGAAGAATTGAAATGCAAATTAAAAAATAGAAAAAATCATTAAAACTCTTTTTTGAAATAGTAAACAAAATTGACAAAACTCTGGACAGGCTCACCAATAAGAAAAGAGAAAGAACACAAATAACATAAGAAATGAAAATGGAGAAACTACAAAGAGTACAATAAATTTGCATAATATCATAAGGGAATACCATGAAAAACTGCATGGAAACAAACTGAATATCCAAGGAGACATGGAGAAGTTTCTGGGAACATTAGCCAACCATTATTGCATCGAGAAGAAATTGACCATTTGAACAGACAGACCACCAGAAATGGAATGGCATTATAAATAAAAAAAAAAAAAATCTCTGAAAACAAAATTCAGACCCAAGTAACTTCACTGTGGAATTTGACCAAACATACAAAGAAAAATCCATACCAGTCTTCCTCAATCTCTCCCAAAAGATTGATATGGAGAGTACTCCCAAACTCACACCATAAGGCCATCAACATGGTATCAAAACCAGACAAAGACACTTCCCCAAGAGAAAATTTTAGGCCAATATCATTGATAAACCTAGATGTAAATGTCCTTAAGAAACTATTAACAAACAGAATCCAACAGCATGTAAAAAATGATCATGCACCATGGTCAAGTTACGTTCACCCCAGGAATACAAGGATGGTTTAACATATACAAATCAATCAATCAACTGTTATACACCATATCAACAACAGAGAGGACAAAAAACTACATGATCATCTCAGTAGATGCAGAGAAAGTATTTGATAAAATTTAACCCCTTTTTGCAATAAAAGTTCTTATCACAGTGGGAATAGAGGGACCATATCTCAACATTATGAAAGCTATTAATGACAAACATATAGCCAGCAAAATACTCAGTGGTGAAAAACTGAAACCCTTCCCACAAAAACCTGAGACAAGTCAAGGTTGCCCATTCTCACAATTTCAATTCAATATAGTCTTGGAAGTCCTAGCCACAATGATCAGGCAAGAAAAAGAAGTAAAATTTCAGACTGTAAAAGAAGAGGTAAAATTGTCACGATATGCAGACATGACACTATATATAGAAAAGTGTAAAATCTTCACAAAAATTTGCTTAGGCTGAAAAGGG
Organism: Vicugna pacos; assembly: GCF_048564905.1. Classification (NCBI taxonomy): domain Eukaryota; kingdom Metazoa; phylum Chordata; class Mammalia; order Artiodactyla; family Camelidae; genus Vicugna; species Vicugna pacos. Next base: position 6,383,247 of record NW_027328741.1, read on the forward strand.
AACTGGGCAAAGTACCCATAGTAATGTACAAAAACCAATTGCATTTCTTTACACTAACATTGAATCAACAGGAAAACAAAGTATAGAAGCAACCGCTTCTATAACTGCACCCAAAACTATAAAATGCTTAAGAATAAATCTGATCAAAGAGGTGAATTGCTTATACATGGAGAACAAGAAAACATTGAGGAAATCAAAAAAGATTTGAAGAATTGGAAAGATATCCAATGATCTTGTAATGGAAGAAACAATATTGATAAAATGGCCATACTGCCCAAGGCAATCCACAGACTAAATGTGATTTCCTATCAAATTATGCAAAATATTTCTTTTTAGGACTGAAACAAATGATCCTAAGATATACATAGATTCATAAAAGATACATAATTCCCAAAGCAATATTAAAGAAAAAGAAAAGAGTCTGGAGGAATAAACCACCATGACTCCATAAACTATTGCATGGTTAGAATAATCAAAATGACATGATATTGGTACAGATACAGGCATGTTGACCAATGGAACAGAATAGAGGGCCTAGGAATAAATCTACAGGCCTATGTTCTATTAATCTTTGACAGAATAGCCAGGAATATGACAGAGAAAAGAGGATCTCTTCACCAACTGGTGTTGGGAAAACTGGATAGCAGCATGCAGAGCAATGGAGTAGAACTCTCCTTCACTCCATACACAAGAATAAACTGAAAATGGCTTGAAGATTTAAATGTAAGGCAAGACAAAATAAATCTCCTAGAAGAAAACATACACAAAACTCTTTGAGGTAAATCTCATCAATGATCCCCTAGAACTGACTACCCAGGTAATGGATGTAAGAGCAAAATTAATAAATGGGACCTAATTAAACTTAAAAGCTTTTGCAGAGAAAGGGAACCATAAACAAAGCAAAATGACAAACTACATGATTAAAGAAAATATTTAGAAGTGATGCAACTAACAAAGTCTTAATTTCTAAAATATAAATACTTCATAAAACCTAAAAAAAAAGAAACCCAATCTGAAAATGGGCAGAAGCCCTAAACAAGCAATTCTCAAATAGAGACATAGAAATGCCACATAGCAATATGAAAAAAAATAATTTCTCACTATCATTATCAGAGAAGGGCAATTCAAAATTATAATGAAGTATCACCTCACAATAGTCTCAATGGCCATCATTCAAAGTCTACAGACAATAAATGCTGGGGAAGCTGTGGAGAAAGGGAACCCTCCTACACTGTGGGAAGGAATGTAGTTTGGTGCAGTCATTGTGGAATACAGGATGGGTATTCCTCAAAAGAATAAAAATTGACAATATACATTCCAGCAATCCCACTTCTGGGTATATATCAAAGGGAACAGTAATTCAAAAAGACACCTGCACCCTGATGTTCTTAGCACTGCTGTATACAACAGCCATGACATGGAAGCAAGGTCATTTTCCAAAAACAGATGAGAGTATTCAGAAGTTATGTCGTATTTACACAGTGGAATAATATTTTGCAATAAAAAATGATAAAACAATGACATTTGCAGCAAATTGATGTCCCCATAAAGTGTCATTCTAATTGAAGTTAGCCAGAAAGAGAAAGAAAAATAATACATGACAAGACATATGTGGAGCCTTAAAAAAAATTTGGATGATTTCATCTTCAAAACTGAAACACACTCGCAGATATGCTAAACAATTTTATGATTACTGCGGAAAGGGGCTGTGAGAGGATATATTTGGGAGCTGTAGATTTATAAATGTTATCCATTATATATAAAAATAGATTTTTTCAAAATTTCTCTTCTATGACACAGGGCAGTAAGTTAAGTATCGTGAAGTAATCTTTAATAGGCACAAAAATATATGCGTTTACGGGGACACTGTGCTCTACACTACAGATTGACACATTGTAAATGGCAGTCCTTCAAAGATAAATAAATTATTATGTAAACAAATAAATAAACAAATAAATAAATTAATACTAAATGAATAAATAAAATTTAATAATAAAAGAAATAAAAAGATTCACACTACTTAACTTTACACATGAAGAATTTAGGATAAAACAGAAAGAATAAACAAGAAAATTGAATGAATGAGATTAAGGCAAATAATAAGAGAAACAATTGAAAAGATGAAAATTTTATACCTAAGTCTGTTTCTTTTTAACAAAAAGTGGACAAAGGTTTAGGTTTGCTAAGAAAATTAAGACTCAAATAAAATTAGAAATAAAAGAGAAAATATTACCACTGATGTTGTAGAGATGCATAGCATCATAAGAAATTACCACTAGCCAATGATTTTAATGACCAAGAACTAATGACAAGTTCCCAGAAACATGTGTCTTCCAATACAGAATGAAGAAGAAATTATAAAGTGAAATAGAACAAAAGTGTGTATGAGTAAATCAGTAATCCAAACATCCCAAATCAGAAAAAATTTACAAGATGACTTTACTGGTGAATTCTGTCATATATTTGTAGACAATTTTTCACCAATTCTTCCCCAAATCTTCCAAGAACTTGAAGGGGGTGAAAGACTCCAAACTTGTTTTATGATGCCAGCATTATTTGCATAACAATGCTAGAAAAGACATTATATACAAAATATAGCATATTATCCCTGATGAATATATGTGCCAAAATACTCAACAAAACACAAGCAAAATGAATTAAAAAACACATTTGATGTATCATACACTTACATGAGTAAAGGGATTTATCCCTGGGTTTAAGGATACTTCAAAATATTCAAATCAATAAAGGTGACATGCCACACTAATAGAATGAGAAATAAAACTCACATAATCATCTCAATAGGTGCAGAAAGGACATTGTATATAATGCAACATCCTTTTAAGACACTCCCAACAAATTAAATTAACCCTGTCAGTGGCACGATATCATATACACACAAACACTGTGTGGAGAGAAGCGAAGTAGTTATCTGTCTATTGATTCATAGAAAAAGGGTTTATATAGGACATGCACAATGCCTCACATATCATCTAAGTTATAACAATGTTAATAATCTTAAGCTCTTTACGTCCCCATGCTTCTGCAGTAAGCACAGGATGTTAAATGATAAAGGAAGGCTTTAAAGATCATCACGGAACTTCATTAAGTAGGCCATCTCTTCTCCAGCCGGCTGTGCCTGTCTTATGTTGTCCTCCTCTAAGGATCTTACCGAGAATAGGCTATCCATCCATCCATAGTGGAAACATTGAGTAGGCCATTTCTTCTCCAGCCTGGATATGTGACATTCCTCACAGCTTGTTTATCAGTTCAGTCCATGGGCTTATACTCTAGAGCCTTTAGACAGGGGCCTGCAAACCTAACATCCCTTGACAGACAAATGGATGAAGAAAATTTGATGTATATATGCAATGGAATCAATACTTTGCATTCCTATCAGCAGTGTCCACGGTGTTCCTTTTTCTCCACAATCTCACCAACATCTATTTCTTTTCTTTTTAATGAGAGCCTTCTGACAAATGTGAGGTTTTGCCTCATTTTTGGGTTATGACTTTCCTAATAATTTATAACTCTGAATATATTTTCATGTGTCATTAAGCCAACTGCATGTATTCCACAGAAAATTGATTCAGATCTATCTATTCAGTTCCTATGGACAATTTTTTCAATTGGATTGCTTGGGGTTTTTTATTGTTGTGGCATATGAGTTTACCATATATATTGGATATTAACACTTGATTGGAAAATATCACTTGCAAATATATTCTCCCATTGTGTTGGCTGACTTTTCATTTTATTGATCATTTCTTCTGCAGTGTAAATCTGTTTAAACTGATGTAATCATCTTTTGTTAATTTCTTCTGCTTCCCTTGACAGATGAGAGATATGAAAAATCAAATTAAGTCAAGTGTACTTCTTATGTTTTACCCTTGGATTCTTTGTTTTCAGGTTTTATGTTTTATATGCCCAGGAGTGGGATTGCCGGGTGATATGATAGGTCTATTTTTATTATTTAAAGAAGTTCCGTACTGTTTCCAAAGTGTTTGCACAAATTTTCATTCCCACCAACAGCGTTGGAGAGTCCCTTTTTCTATGCAACCTCGACAGTCTTTATTATTTGTAGACATTTGGGTGACAGCCCTTCTCACTAGTGTGAAGAAAAACATTATTTAATTTTTGTCTAGTCTTTGTATAATGATTAGCAATGTGTGCATGTTTTTATATTCCTGTTTGTCATCGGTGTGTCTTCTTTTGGGAATTGTTTTCTGCTCGTTTTCTGGCTGAGTTGTTTGTAGATTTTTGAAATGGAGTTGAATGAATGATATGTGTATTTTAGAAATTAGCCTCTTATTGATTGAATTGTTTCCTAATGTTTTCTCCCATTTGGAAGTTCATCTTTTCATTCAGTATATTTTGCTGTGTACAAGCTTTTAAATTTAATTAGGACCTATTTGATTATTTTGCTTTTACTGTTTTCAGCTTTGGAGAGTGTCATAAGAAACTTTCATGACATTTTATCTCTTTTTTTGCCTATGTTAATTTCCAGGAGTTTCATTGTCTCATGTATTAGATTCAGATATTTAAAATATTTTGATTTTATTTTTGTACAGTGTGAGGGAGTGTTCTAATTCCATTGATTTACATGTAGCTGTCTAGTTTTCTCAACATAACTTGCTGAAGACTGTGTTTTAGGCATTGTATGTTTTTGTTTCCTTTGTCATAGTTTAGTTGACCATAGGTGTGATGTTTTATTTCTGCATCTGTGTTATATTCCAGTGATATACATTGTTTTTTTTTCCAGTATTGTGCTGTTTTAATTACTGTATTTTTGTAATAAAATCTGGGATCTGGGAGGGGTGTGGGTTATGCATCCATCTTTGATCTTTTTCCTCATTGTTCCTTTTGCAGTTCTGGTTCTTTTGCAGTTCATTATAAATCTTTGGACTTTTTTTGTTTCTGTGGAAAATATCATGTATTTTGATATGAATCACTTTATATTTGTAGACAACTTTTGTAGTATATATATTTTAACAAAATAATTCCTCTAAACTAAGACCTTGAGATTTCTTTCCATTTCTTTGCATCATCTTCAAATTTGTTTTTCAGTTTCCTATTGAATTTATTATCTTGGTTTTTCCATATGTTTTTCATTTTTTGATTTGATTTCATATGGATTTTTTAAAATTATGAAATATTTCATTTTTAGTTTAAAGAAATGTGATAGTTTTTGTACATTAATCATGAATCATGGAAATTTGCTAAATGTCTTTATAGTTTTAGTTGTTCTGGTGTGGAGAATTTTTAGCGTTCTCTATATAGACTATTGTGTCATCTAAAATAATAACAGTTTTACTTCATTCAATCCAACTTGAATAAATTTTCTTCTACTACGATTGCTGTTTCTCGGACATCCCATACTGTGTTTAATAGAAATGGTGAGAATGGGCATCCTTGTTTTATTCCTTAATTTGGCTTTCAGTTTTTCACTTTTGCATATTATGTTGTCTGTGGGTCTGCAATTAATGACTTTAGTTATGTTGAGAGTTATTTCCTGTATACTACTTTGGTAAGAGGTTTCTGTTGTTGTTGTTGTTGTTGCTATTGTGCTGTATTAATTAATAAATATTGAATTTTGTGAAATAATTTTTATGGATTTATTGGGATGATCAAGTCATTTTCTTTTTCTTCTCTTAATATGGTGTATCAAACTGATTGATTTGTGTATGTTGAACCTCTCTTTTGATTCTGCAATGAATCCAAGTTGATCATGGTGTATGATTCATTTTATGTATTGCTGGATTTAGTTTGCTAATAATATTTTGTAGAATTTTTGCATCTAAATCAATCAAATATATTAGCTTGAAGTTCTCTTTGCATGTACTTTGTTGGCTTTTCTATCAGGATAATGAAATCTTCATAAAATTAATTTGGGAGTTTCCCACATCTTTAATATTTTTCAATACTTTGAAGAGTATAAGTTCTGCTTTGTATTTTTGAACAGTTCTCCACGGGAGCTGTTTAAATCTGCACTAGTGTTTAACGATTTTTTTTAATTGCAGATTCTATCTTTCATCTAGTAATCAGTTTGTTCAAATTGTTTGTTTCTCCTTATCTCTGTCTCTTTCTAGACATTTGTCTATTTCTTCTAAGTTGTCCAGTTTTTCGGCTTGTAATTGTTGACAAAATGTTCCCTTTTTTGTATATCTGAGGTAACAATTGTTATTTCTCTTCTTTTATTTCTTACTTTATTTCTTTGGAGCATCTCTCTTTTCTTCATGATGCACATGGCTAGAGGTTTTTTGATTTTGTTTATTTTAAAAAGAAATCTTAAAACAAAATCTTTGGTTTTATTACTCTTTTGTATATTTTTTTCTCTCTAATTTATATTTACACCTGTAATATTTAAGATTATGTTTTTTAACTTTTTTATTGATTTAGAGTCATTTTACAAAGTTGTCTCAAATTCCAGCGTTGAGCACAATTTTGCAGTTACAATGAACATATATACACTTGTAGTCCCATTTTTCCTCTGTGGGCTGCCGTAAGATCTTTTATATATTTCCCTGTGCTATAAAGTACAATCCTGTTAACTATTCTACAATTTTGACCTCCCAGTCTATCTCTTTCCACCCCCAGCCCCATGGCAACCAAACTTTGTATTCTATGTCTGCGAGTTTATTTAGTTTTGTATTTCTGTTTTGTTTTGTTTTGTTTTGTTTTGTTTTGTTTTTAGATTCCACTGAAGAGCCATCTCATATGGTATTTTTCTTTCTCTATCTGGCTTACTTCACTTAGACTGATTTTCTCCAGGAGCATCCAGGTTGCTGAAAATGGCATTATGTAATAGGTTTATATGGTTATCTAGTGTTCCATTGTATAAATATACCGCCCCTTCTTTATCCAGTCAACAGTCGATGGACATTTAGGTTTTTTCCATGTCCTGGCTATTGTAAATAGTGATGGCTATGAACATTGGGGTGCAGGTGTCATCCTGAATTAGGGTTCCTTCTGTATTTATGCCCTGGGGCGGGATTCCTGAGTCATACGGTCAGTATATTCCTAGGCTTTTGAGGAATCTCCATCCTGTTTTCCACAGTGGCTACACCAAACTGCATTGCCACCAGCAGTGAAGGACTGTACCCTTTTCTCCAAAGACTTTCCAGAATTTGTCATTTGTGTATTTTTGAATGATGAGCATTCTGACTGTTATGAGGTGATACCCACTGTAGTTTTGATTTGCATTTCTCTGAAAATCAGTGATATTGAGCATTTTCTGATGTGCCTTTTGATCATTTTTATGTCTTCCTTGGAGAATTGCTTATTTAGGTCTCCTGCCCATTTTTCCATTGGGTGGTTTATTTTTTCTTGTTCAGTTGGATGAGCTGCTTATATACTCTGGAGATCAAGCCTTTTTTGGTTTCATATTCAAATTTTTTCCCATTCCGTAGGTTGTTTTTTTGTTTCACTTCTGGTTTCTTTACTGTACAGAAGCTTGTAAGTTTCATTAGGTCTCATTTGTTTTTTCTTGATTTTATTTCTTCTATGAGAAAATTTTTGAGACTTATGTCAGATAATATTTTGCCTATATTTTCCTCTAGGAGTTTTATTTTATCTTGACTTATGGTTAAGCCTTTGTACCATTCTGAGTTTATTTTTGGGTATGGTGTTCTAGCTTCATTGGGATTGTTCTAGTTTCATTGATTTTCATGCTGCTCTCCAGTTTTCACAACACCAGTTGCTGAAGGGACTGTCTCTATTCCATTGTATTTTCTTGCCTCTTTGTTCGAAGATTAATTTACCAAAAGTTTGTGGGTTATTTTCTGGGTTCTCTATTCTGTTCCATTGGCCTATATGTCTGTTTTCCTTCCAATACATTGCTGTCATTTTGACTGTAGCTCTATAGTATTATCTGAATCATTAGCATAAATAATGCCACTGATTTTTGAACCTTAGTCTTGTAACCTGCTACCTTGCTGAATTCTTCTATCAGCTGTAGAAGTTTTTGTCTGGATCTCGCAGGGTTTCCTATATATAGTGACATACTATCTGCATATAGTGAGACTTTTTCCTCTTCCTTTCCAATTTTCATCCCTTTTATTTCTCTCTCTTGTTTGGTTGCTGTGGCTAGGACTTCCAAGTTTATATAGAGTTGGAATGGTGATAGTGTGCATCCTTGTCTTGTCCCAGATTTTAGTGGGAAGATTTTAACTTTCTCACCATTGAGTACTATGCTAGCTGTAGGTTTGTTATCTATAGCTTTCATGATGCTGAGATATGTTCCCTCTATGCCCACTTTGGTGAGTTTTTATCATACGTTGGTGTTGAATATTATAAAATGCTTTTCCTGAGAAGATTATGTGGTTTTGGTCCTTCCTCTTGTTGATGTGCTGTATTACATGGATTGATTTGCATATGTTGAACCATCCCTGTGTCCCTGTCATATTCCCCACTTGGTCATGATGCATAATCTTTTTTCTGTGTTGTTGGATTCTCTTTGCTACTGTTTTGATGAGGATTTTGGCATCTGTGTTCATCAGTGATATTGGCCTATAATCCTCTTTTTTAGTAGTGCCTTCTGATTGTGGTCTCAGGGTGATTTTGACTTCATAGAATGGCTTTGGGAGTATTCCTTCCTTTTCAATCTTCTGGAGGAGTTTGAAAAGGAATGGTATGAGCTCTTCTTTGTATGTTTGGTAGAATTCCACAATGAAGCCGTCCGGTCCTCGACTATTATTTGTAGGGAGGTTTTATATTGCTATTTTGATTTCATTTCTAGTGCTCTGCTTGTTCAAGGGGTCAGTTTCTTCTTCATTCATTCTTGGTGGACAGTATTTTTCCAGAAACTTGCTCATCTCCTGTAGGTTATCCAGTTTGTTTCCACATACTTTTCATAATATTTTCGTATGATATTCTGTGTTTCTTCTTTATTTGTTGTAATTTCTCCATTCTCCTTTTTATTTTGCTAATTTGTGCTCTCTCTCTTTTCTTCTTTTTGAATTTTGCCAGAGGTTTGTCGATTTTACTTACTTTTTCAGAAAACCAGCTTTTGGATTGGTTGAATTTTTTCCTATAGTCTTTTAAATCTCTATTTTATTTATTTCCTCACCAATATTTGTGATTTCCTTCCTTTGCTGCCCTTCAGGTTTTTTTTTTCCTTCTTTTTCTAGTTCATTCTGCTGGTGGGTTAAATTGTTTATTTGTGATTCTTCTTCTTTTTTGAATAAGGCCTATATCACTCTAAACACCCATCTCAGCACTGCTTTTGCTCTGTCCCATAAATTTTCTGTGGTTTTGCTTTCATTTTCTTTTGTCTCAAGGTACTTTTTCATTGCAGCTTTGATTTCTTCATTGACCCATTTGTTTTTTAATAACATATTGTTTAATCTCCATGTCTTCCTTTGTTCTCCTTTGTTTCTCTGTTGTTGATTTCTAGCTTCATGTCATTGTGGTCAGTAAAGATGCTTGAGGTAGTTTCTATATTCTTAAAATTGCTGAGGTTTCCTTTGTGCCCAACTATATCATGAATCCTGGAAAATATCCCATGTGCACTTGAGAAGAATGTATGTACTATTTTGTGGGGGCTGCAATGCTCTGAAAATATCCACCAAGTTTAATATTTCTATTGTATTATTTCAGTTCTCTTTTGCCTAATATATTTTCTGTTTCGGTGATCTGTACAGTGATGTTAATGCAGTGTTGAAATCTCCAGCTGTGATTAGAATCCCATTGCTATCCCCCTTTATATCTGTTAGTAATTATTTTATGTGCTTAGGTGCTCATCTATTTGGTGCATATGTATTAATGAGTGTGCTATCCTCATCTTGTATCACTCTTTCAATCATTACAAAATGTCCTTCTTTATATTTCTTTATGGTATTTGTTTTAAAGAATATTTTCTCTGAAATCAGTACTGCAACCCCTGCTTTTTTGGCTTTTCCATTTGCATGGAATACACTTTTCCATCCTTTCACTCTCAATTTATATGTGTCCTTATCTCTGAAGTGGGTCTCTTGTATGCAGCATATTTAAGGTTCTTGCTTTATTATCCAACCTGCCACTCTATGACTTTGACTGGAGCATTTAGCCCTCTAACATTTAAAATAATTGATGATATGCTTGTGTTTATTGCCAATTTGACCTTATTTTTGCAGTTGATTTGGTATTTCCTCTTTGTTCCTTTCATCTTCCTTTTATGGTTTGGTCATTTTCCTCTGTATTATCATGAATTTTATTTAGTTTTAGTGACACCCTGATAAGTTTTTTTCTTCTTGTTACCCTTTTTATAAGTCTTTTAGAGAACTACTATAACTGCTTTTATTAAACTGATAGTAACATGGTCTCAAACCCATCCTGCCGAGAACAAAAAATTTTAAAACGAAAGACCAAAAAAAAATTCTCCCTTTTCCTGCCTCCCCCTAACATTCTCAATGATTTGGATGTCTTATTTTAAAATTTTGTGTGTGTTTTATTTGTAATTCATGAGTTATCACGTTTCCAGCTATGAGTTTCACATTTCTGAAGCATTCTGCTGCTTTTTTATTTAGAGTAGACCTTTCAATATTTCTTCTAGCATGGGTCTAGTGTTGCTAAACTCTTGTAGTTTTTCTTGTCTGTGAAAATCTTTATGTCTCCTTCTACCAAAAAGGGCAGCCCTGCTGGTTAAAGTATCCTAGTGTATATCAGTTTTTTCATTCAGGACTTTGTATATATCTTTCCAGTCCCTTCAGGCCTGTAGTATTGTTGTAGTGAAATCAGGTGTGAACCTTAAGGGAATTCCTTTGTAACTCAATGTATACTTTCTCTTGCTTCCTTTTGGATTATTTCTTTATACTTGACTATGACCATCTTAATTATATGTCTTGGTGTGGCTGTATTTGGATTCTTCCTGTTTGAAACACTCTGAGCTTCCTGTAGTTGGATATCTGATTCCTTTTTTATGTTTGGGAAGTTCTCAGTCATCATTTCTTCAAACACCTTTGCAATTCCCTTTGATCTATCCTCCCCTTCTGGGACTTCTATCATGCCAAGATTGACATGCTTTATATTATCCCATAGGTCTCTTATGATTTTTTCATTTGTTTCCCATTGTTTCTCTTCTAGCTCTTCTGATTGGATGTTTTGTACTGTCCTGTCTTCTAAGTCACTAAGTAGTTCCTCTGCATTGTCTTGTCAGCTTTGTGACGCCTTTAGTTAATTCCTCATCTCAGTCAAAGGGTTTACCTATTTTACTCGACTCTTCTTTATAGCTTCCATTTCATTTTTAACATATTTTATATCTCTAAACCCTATCTTTTATTTACTTCAATAATTTGATCTCTCCTTTTTTGAAATCATGATGTTGTAGGCTATCAATCCTATTTCACTGTTCATTCTTTCAGGGGATTTCTCTTGTTCTTTTAATTGCAACTTGTTTCTCTGCTTATTCATCTTGCTCCTACCTCTCTGGCACTGTGGTTTATGGAGTATCAGTTATCTACTGTGGTCCTAAAAGTGTTTATCAACCTAATTCCTATGTAGTAATACAACTAAGAAAAGACAAAATTGAGAGAGAGAGATAAAGAATTTTAAAGAAGGGAGAAATAAAGATTTGAAGACATTGTATAATAAATAATATGAAAGCAAGTTGAAGCACAATTTTGAAAAATAATAATAATAAAAATATTTTTATAAATTTCAAAGGGATTAAAATGGGGGTATTTATATCTGCAGAAAAATTAAAAATTAAGAGGGTAATAGAAAATGGAACAGGTGATAACAGATTAAAACAAGGGGGTGTTCAGTGTCCTCCTGGATATTGTGTACTTTTAATGTGAACTCTTTCTCTATTCATCCTGTTTTGGAAGCTCAACTTGCTTTTTCCATTGGCCCTCCATTGGAGCCCGCCTCTGTGCTGCTCCCAGGGCCTGTCAGCAAGCAGATCTCTCCTACTCCCAACACTTGTTCCCAAGCAGCTCTCTTTACTGTGGACTGGCTTGTCACTGCCCTACCCGATGTTACAGTCAGATGTTTCAGACTGACCAGGCAGGATTAGGCATCAAGACCTCTCACAGCCACGTGGTCAGGGGCTGCATTCCATCCCAAAAGGTGGGGGTCCAACAGCCCCTCAGGTTGCCAGTCTCTCCACTGCTCTTTACCACTCTATGCTCCGCCTCAGGTTTGCACACCGGATTGGGCTCAGGGTAGACTAAGGAACATCTCTGTCACTGTTTGCACCAGAACCCAGCTTCTTGTTTATCTTGGTAGAGCACATTCTCTGTGGAAATAGGACGGAAGTATCCTATCTGCCTTATGCTGTAGACAAGTCCCCGTCATGCTCTTGAGGCTACTAAGTCCTTAGGAGTGGATGCAGGTTTTACCCCCACTGCCACCTGTGTGCAAAGCTCCAGAGGGTATGGTGGCTGTGTCTGAGCCCCAGCTCTCTTCACCTAGAAAATTCTGTGGGTTTTCAGAGATGGGGAATGCACCTTTCCCCTCCCAGGGCATGTCTGCCCTGTTGTTTTATGGAAGGCCTAGGTTTTTCTGCCCTGTGGGCCCATAGCAATGGCACACAGACCCCTCCATTCCCCTGGGCTGCCTCAGTGCAGCCATCCCCATCTTCCACCTTGCTCGTGAAGCATGGCCCTGCCCTCAGCTGATAGGATGCATATTGGTCTGGGTGTCACAAGGATCCTCTGTGCCTGTTTAACTTGGTTCTGTCAATCAACTTATACTCTGTAGAGATCCAATCCTTGGAGGCTTCCTCTCCGTCCTGCCGAACCCCCAGTTGGAGAAGGGAGACCCAGTGAATAAGCATCAGTACTTCTTAGCTGCTCCCTCCCTGTGGGAACTGTCCCAATCTGTTTTGCCTTTTCTTCTTTCTTTCTTCCTTTTCTCCTACCAGATATTTTGCATCTTTATCTTTTGAAGACGAAAATGTTCTATCAGAGTTCTGCAAGTTCTCTGGTTAATTGAGTGGGTCTGTGGATGAGTCTTGGTGCATTTGTGAGAAAGGGTGAGCTACAAGCATCCTTCTCCTCCACGATCTTGGCATCCCACCCCAAAATTTCTCACTTTATGGTGGAAGATAAACACAGCCAGGAAATAGATACAAAAGATATTTCATGGAAATGACAAGAAAGTGCAGATTGCAATGCTCAAATCATACAAAATACATTTTAAAATAAGGGTCACAAGGAAAGGTAAATATAAGAATACATAAAGAAATAAGAGATCAACATTAAAAAAGAGTATTACACTCATTAAATTATATATGGATCCAAAAGTGTAGATCATATGTATAAAAAGATATATTAGTAAACATGAAGTAATTAATTCAGTATAAAACAATAATAGTAGATGAATTTAACACCTCACTATTCTGATGGCCAGATCACCCAGAAAGAATATCTTTAAGGAAACAGAGGTCTTAATAACATATTAGATCATTTGAGCCTAAATGAGTTATTGGACACTGCATCAGAAAAGAACACATAAGCTTCTCAAGTGTGCACAGGATGTTTTCTAAGGAATTAACCACATACTATGTCATGAAAAGAGCCTCAGGAACTTTAAGCAAATATAGTTTACAGCAAGTATTTTTCCATACAAAAAAAGTATGAAACTATGCATCAACTCTAGAAAGAAGAACATGAAAAGCACCAACATGAGATTAAACCACATCCTTTAAAAAACTAAAATAAAACAAGGTCAATGATGAAATCAAAGAGGTAATAAAGTCATACCTCGGAACAAATTACAGTGAAAACACAGCTTCATAAAAGGTATAGGATGCAGCAAAAGCAAATCTAAGTGGGAAGTTTAGAACAATTCAGGCCTTCTACAAGGAAAAAGAAAAACCTGACACAAAGGACCAAGCTTACCTCCAAAAATAACTACAAATAAGAACAAACAAAACCCAAAGGCAGTAGAATGAGAAATCTTTAATGATTAGGTTGAAAATAAATAAAAAATTAAAAAATAAATTAAATGTCATAAAATCAAAAGCTTTAATTTTTCTTAAAAATATTAACAAACTGATAAGCATTTAGCCAGGCTTATCAAGAAATACAGAGTGGACACAAACAAAATAAGAAATGAAACAGTTGAAATAACATCTGATATTACAGAAATGCAAACAAAGATTATGAAAGCACTCTGAGCAGTTACATGACAAACAACTGGACCTTAAAGAAATGGACAAATTTCTTGAAACGTACAGCTTGCCAACACTGAATAAGGAGAAAACAATAAACTTGAAAGAGCAATCAGTATAAGTTAAATAATATCTATAATTTTAAAAACACCACTTGAAAAAAATGCCTGGATGCATTCACTAAAACCTCTTTCCTCCCAACTATTTCAAAAAATGATGGAGGAAGGAAAATTCCTTCAGTTATTCTATGAAGCCACCAATACCATGAAAACAAAACCAGTCACAGACACTACAAAAAAAATGAAAATGTAAAGCAAATATCCTTGATGAATATATATTAAAAAATCCTCAACAGAACATCAACAAATTAATCCAGGAATACATAGAAAGGATTATACACAAGGATCAGTTCGATTCCTTCCAGGGTCACAAAGATGGTTCAACATACATAAGTCAATCAGCATGACAAAAATTTAATATGGAAGGACAAAATTCACAGGAACATGTCAATACACACAGGAAAGTCATTAGACAAAATTTGACATACATTCATGATCAGAACTCTCCTGAATGTGATTACATTGGGAACATCTCTCAACATACTAAAGGCCATTTTTTAACAATTTATAATACTCAGGGGAAAGGCTGAATGTCTTCTGGGTAAATTCAGGAACAACACAAGTATTTCTACTCTCAGGACTTATGTTCCAGAGTAAAAGAAGAAAGGAAAGGAAAGAAAAAGAAGTAAAAGAAATGCCAAATGGAAAGAAAGAGGCAAAATTGTCACCAGTACTGATGACATAACAATCTACACAGAGTCCTAAGTGCTCCACACAGACTATTATGAACAATAATTTCAGCAACAGAGCAGGGTACAAGATTAATGTAAAGTAGTCTCTTGCATTTCTACACATTAATCATGAGATACCATAAAATGGCCATTGAAAGCAATACTATTTAAAATCCCATCCCACCGAACATCTTGGAATAAATGTAACCACATATATGAAAGACCTACACACTGAAAATTAAAAAAAAATTGACAAAGAAATTAAAAATGACTCAAAGAAATGAAAAGATGCCTTGTGCTCTTGGATTGAAGGAGTTAATATTGCTAACATGGCCGTACTACACAAAGAAACCTATAGATTTATGGCAACTCCTGTTACAAAGCTGTAGTATTTCACACAGAACCAGAAAATAAATAACTCTATGATTTACATGAAACCATTAAAAATTGCCAAAATTGTCTTTAGAAACAACAACAACTCTGGAGGTATAAACCTGCCGGATTCCTTAGTATATTATAAGCCTACAGTAATAAAAACAGCATGGCATTGACACAGAGATATAATCAATAAAAACAGATAGAGAGCCTAGAAATAATTCCACACACCTATGAGTAATGAACCAATGATAAAAGAGGCAAGAGTACACAATGGAGAAAAGACAGTCTCGTCAATGAATGATGTTGGGAAAGCTGGACATCTACATGTAAAACAGTGATATTAGAGCATTCCCAGACATCATATACAAAAATAAACTCCAAGTTTATTAAGGACCTAAATGTAAGACCTGATACTATAAAACTGCCAGAATGTTATATAGGTGATACTCAATTCGATATATATCATAGGAACACTTTCTTATATCAGTCTCCTAAGGCAAAAGAAATAAAAGCAAAAACAAGCAAGTGAGACATAAACAAACTTGAAAACTTCTGCACAGCTAAGGGCACTATCAATGAAATGAATTCATTGCCTGTGTAATTGGAAAACATATTTGCAAACAATGCAAGTGACCAGGGGTTAATAGATGTAGGTTAATAGATGTAATATGGATTTAAGTTACCCAAATCAATGTGAAAAAAAAAACCAATCAAAAAAAGAGCAGAGTACCTTAGTTAATATTTTTCCAAAGAAAACATACAGATGAGTAATAGGCAAGTGATAAAAATGCACAACAATAATAATTATTGGTAATTGCAGTTCAAAACCACAATGAGGTATCATTTCACACTGGTCAAATGGCTATTATCAAAAAGTCTTCAAATAGAAATTGTTGGAGACGATGTAGAGGAAACAAATCTCTTGTATACTTTGGTAGGAATATAAATTGGTACAACTTCTATGGAAAACAGTATTCAGATTTTTTAAAAAGTTAAAATAGAACTACCATATGAAACAGTAATACCTCTCCTAGGAGAAATCTCGGGAAAAACATTAAATTGAGAAGAACCATTGTTCACAACAGCACTGTTTATAATATGCAAGGCACGGAAGCAATCCAAGAGTCCACTGTTGAATATGGACTTAAGAATAAGTTATGTTTCTATAAATATGCAATGGAATATTACTCAGCCATGAAAAGTATAACACATTGCTATTTCAGCATCATAAATGGGCTTAGTAAATATTGTGCTTAGTGAAGTAACTTAGACAAAGACAAAAGTAAATAATATAATTTATATGTGGAATCTAAATAATAACAAATATCTGGGTACATCTATCTATAGATATCTATTGATAGATGACAGATCAATAGATACATAGAAAGATAGATACATAGATACATGATAGACAGATAGATAGATAGATAGATAGATAGATAGATAGATAGATAATAGATGACAGATCGATAGATAGATTGATTGAGATATGGTATAGAGATAGAGAGAATAGATAGACAAGACTGAAGCAGACTGAAAGATATGGAAAAAATTTATGTTTACCAAAGGGGAAGGGAAACAGTATTTAATGGTAGGCATTGACAGATGCAAAGTAGTATATATTAAGGAGATAAGCAACAAGGATAATCTCTATAGATCAGGGAATTATACACAATAACATAAAATAATTGTATGTTACAATTATTGTAATCAATTATAATGCAATATAATCTACAATGTGGTTGGAATCACTATGCCGTACATATGAAACAAGACAATATAGTACATCTACCATATGTCAATTAAAAATAAAACATCTCATGTATAATTTAGTCCTTTTTCCACTGATAGCATCTTCCTTTAATATTGTTTTATTTTCACTCTTTTCCTTTTATGAATACTGACTCAAATTATTTCTTTAACTTTTGTGAACATCATACCAGATTGATGTATCTACATTTATTGCAAATGATTTCCTATTTTCCTCTCTTTAATCCATATAGAATAGTAGCGTTTAAAAACATACCCAAAGAAACAGTTGCAACTTTCTCGTGGTCTCTGCTTAGTATTTTGTTCAATGTTTTGCGTATTTTTGTCATTTTATTCTTTTTAGGAGAGCTCTTTTCTGCACCTCTTGTAAGGTGTCTCAGTTTTGTTTTAGATCTCATTCAGGTTTTGTTTGTCTGGTAAAGTTTTTATTTTCACTTTACACCTAAGTGATAACTGTGCAAAGTAGAGTATTTTTAGGTGAGAGATTTCTTTTTTTTTCTCTGTGATTTATAATAACATTTTGTGTATATTTCCCTGTGCTATACAGTGTAATCTTGTTTATCTATTCTACAATTTTGAAATCCCAGTCTATCCCTTCCCACCCTCTACCCCCCCCCGGTAACCACAAGTCTGTATTCTCCGTCCATGAGTCTATTTCTGTCCTGTATTTATGCTTTGTTTTTGTTTGTTTGTTTGTTTTTGTTTTTTGATTCCACATATGAGCGATCTCATATGGTATTTTTCTTTCTCTTTCTGGCTTACTTCACTTAGAATGACATTCTCTAGGAGCATCCATGTTGCTGCAAATGGCATTATGTTGTCGGTTTTTATGGCTGAGTAGTATTCCATTGTATAAATATACCACCTCTTCTTTATCCAGTCACCTGTTGATGGACATTTAGGTGTTTCCATGTTTTGGCTATTGTAAATAGTGCTGCTATGAACATTGGGGTGCAGGTGTCATCCTGAAGTAGATTTCTTTCTGGGTACAAGCCCAGGAGTGGGACTCCTGGGTCATATGGTAAGTCTATTCCTAGTCTTTTGAGGAATCTCCACACTGTTTCCCATAGTGGCTGCACCAAACTGCATTCCCACCAGCAGTGTAGGAGGGTTCCCCTTTCTCCACAGCCTCTCCAGCATTTGTCACTTTTGGATTTTTGAATGATGGCCATTCTGACTGGTGTGAGGTGATACCTCATTGTAGTTTTGATTTGCATTTCTCTGATAATTAGTGATATTGAACATTTTTTATGTGCTTTTTGATCATTTGTATGTCTTCCTAGGAGAGTTGCTTGTTTAGGTCTTCTGCCCATTTTTCGATTGGGTTGTTTATTTTTTTTTTATTGAGTCATATGTGCTGCTTATATATTTTGGAGATCAAGCCTTTGTCAGTTTCACTTGCAAAAATTTTCTCCCATTCCGTAAGTTTTCTTCTTGTTTTATTTCTGGTTTCCTTTGCTCTGCAGAAGCTTGTAAGTTTCATTAGGTCCCATTTGTTTATTCTTGCTTTTATTTCTTCTAGGAGAAAATTTTTGAAATGTATGTCAGATAATGTTTTGCCTATGTTTTCCTCTAGGAGGTTTATTGTATCTTGTCTTATGTTTAAGTCTTTAATCCATTTTAAGTTGATTTTTTTATATGGTGTAAGGGTGTGTTCTAGCTTCATTGTTTTACATGCTGCTGTCCAGTTTTCCCAACACCATTTGCTGAAGAGACTGTCTTTATTCCATTGTATATTCTTGCCTACTTTGTCGAAGATGAGTTGACCAAAAGTTTGTGGGTTCATTTCTGGGCTCTCTATTCTGTTCCATTGGTCTATATGTCTGTTTTGGTACCAATACCATGCTGTCTTGATGACTGTAGCTCTGTAGAATTGTCTGAAGACTGGGAGAGTTATTCCTCCAGCCTCTTTCTTTCTCTTCAATAATGCTTTAGCAATTCTAGGTCTTTGATGGTTCCATATAAATTTTATTACGATTTGTTCTAGTTCTGTGAAATATGTCCTGGGTAATTGGATAGGGATTGCATTAAATATGTAGATTGCCTTGGGCAGTGTGACCATTTTAACAATATTGATTCTTCCAATCCAGGAGCATGGAATATCTTTCCATTTTTTAAAGTCTTCTTTAATTTCCTTCATCAATGGTTTATAGTTTTCTGTGTATAATAATTTCGCCCCCTTGGTTAGATTTATTCCCAGATATTTTATTACTTTGGGTGCTATTTTAAAGGGGATTGTTTCTTTACTTTCTTTTTCTGTTGATTTATCGTTAGTGTAAAGAAAGGCAACTGATTTTTGAACATTAATTTTGTAACCTGCTACCTTGCTGAATTCTTCGATCAGCTCTAGTAGCTTTTTTGTGGACCTTTTAGGATTTTCTATATATAGTAACATGTTGTCAGCATATAATGACACTTTTACCTCTTCTCTTCCAATTTGGATCCCTTTTATTTCTTTCTCTTGACTGATTGCTGTGGCTAGGACTTCCAGGTTTATATTGAATACGAATGGTGATAGTGGGCATTCTTGTCTTGTCCTAGATTTTAGTGGGAAGCTTTTGAGTTTTTCACCATTGAGAACTATGCTGGCTATAGATTTGTCATATATAGCTTTTATTATGTTGAGATATGTTCCCTCTATACCCACTTTGGCGAGAGTTTTTATCATAAATGGGTGTTGAATTTTATAAAATGCTTTTTCTGCATCGATTGAGATGATCATGTGGTTTTTGTCTTTTCTCTTGTTGATGTGACGTATTACATTGATTGATTTCCGTATGTTGAACCAGCCTTGTGTCCCAGTGATGAACCCCACTTGATCATGATGAATAATCTTTTTTATGTGTTGTTGGATTCTATTTGCTAAAATTTTGGTGAGGATTTTGGCCTCTATATTCATCAGTGATATTGGCCTATAATTCTCTTTTTTTGTAGTGTCTTTGCCTGGTTTTGGTATCAGGGTGATGGTGGCTTCATAGAATGAGTTTGGGAGTATTCCCTCCTTTTCAATCGTCTGGAAGAGTTTGAGAAGGACTGATATGAGTTCTTCTTTGTATGTTTTGTAGAATTCCCCGGTGAAGCCATCTGGTCCTGAACTTTTATTTATAGGGAGGTTTTTAATTGCTATTTCTATTTCCTTTCTAGTGATCGGATTTTTCAAGTGTTCAGTTTCTTCTTGATTCAGTTTTGGTGGACAGTATATTTCCAGAAACTTGTCCATCTCCTCTAGGTTATCCAGTTTGGTTCCATATAGTTTTTCATAATATTCTCGTATGATATTCTGTATTCCTATTTTGTTTGTTGCAATTTCTCCATTTTCCTTTCTTAGTTTGCTAATTTGTGCTCTCTCTTTTTTCTTCTTTGTGACTTTGGCCAGAGGTATGTTGATTTTATTTACTTTTTCAAAAAACCAGCTTTTGGTTTGGTTGATTTTTTCTATGGTCTTATTAATCTCTATTGTATTTAATTCCTCTCTGATCTTTATTATTTCCTTCCTTCTGCTGCTTTTTGGGGCTTTTTGTTCTTTTTCTAATTGATTCAAGAGGTGTGTTAACTTGTTTATTTGAATTGTTCTTCTTTTTTGAGGAAGGCCTGTATCGCTATAAACTTCCCCCTTAGCACTGCCTTTGCTGTCCCATAGGTTTGAGTGGTTTTGCTTTCATTATCATTTGTCTCAACGTATTTTTTTAATTTCAGCTTTGATTTCCTCATTGATCAATTGTTTTTTCAATAACATATTGTTTAATCTCCATGCTTTTCTTTTTTTCTCCTTTGTTTCTCTGTTGTTGATTTCCAGTTTCATGGCATTGTGGTCAGTAAAGATGCTTGAGATAATTTCTATCTTCTTAAATTTGTTGAGGTTTCTTTTGTGTCTAAGTACAAGAGCGATCCTGGAAAATGTTCCATGTGCACTTGAAAAGAATGTATATTCTATTTTTGGGGGGTGTAAATCTCTGAAAATATCCACCAAATGTAGTTTTTCTATTGTAGTGTTTAATTTCTCTGTTGCCTTGTTTATTTTCTGTCTGGAAGATCTGTCTAGTGATGTTAATGCAGTGTTAAAATCTCCAACTATGATTGTATTCCCATCAATATCCCCCTTTATCTCTGTTAGTAATTCTTGTATGTACTTAGGTGCTCCTATATTGAATGCATATATATTAACGAGTGTAATATCTTCATCTTGTATCACTCCTTTAATCATTATAAAATGTCCTTCTTTATCTTTCTTTATGGCCTTTGTTTTAAAGTCTATTTTGTCTGAAATCAGTACTGCAACACCTGCTTTTTTGGCTTTTCCATTTGCATGGAATATCCTTTTCCATCCTTTCACTCTCAATCTATATGTGTCCTTCACCCTAAAGTGGGTCTCTTTTATACAGCATATTGAAGGTTCTTGCTTTATTATCCACTCTGCCACTCTATGTCTTTTGATGGGAGCATTTAGTCCATTAACATTTACAGTAATTAATGATAGATATGTGTTTATTGCCATTTTGAACTTATCTTTGCAGTTGAATTGGTATATCCTCTTTGTTCCTTTCTTCTTCCTTTTGTGGTTTGGTAATTTTCCTTTGTATTATCATGGATTTATTTAATTTTTGTGACTCCCTTGTAAATTTTTGACTTGTGGTTACACTTTTTTGTAAATCTATTAACCTATACCCGTTTTTATTAAACTGATAATAACATGATCTCAAACCCATCCTACTGTTAAAAAAATTTAAAAAAGAAAGAAAAAAATTGTATATTTCCCTGCCTCCCTCTCCCACTTTCAGTGATTTGTATGTCTTCTTTTATAATTTCGTGTTTTCTTTATTTGGAATTCATGAGTTATCACCTTTCCAGTTGTACGTTTCTCATTTCTGTAGCATCCTGCTGCTTTTCTATTTAGAATAGCCCTTTCAATATTTCTTTTAGCATGGGTTTAGTGTTGCTAAACTCCTGCAGCTTTTTTTTGTCTTTGAAACTCTTTATTTCTCCTTCTCTCCTAAAGGATAGCCTTGCTGGATAAAGTATCGTAGGCTGCATCTTTTTTTCATTCAGGGCTTTGTATATATCTTGCCACTCCCTTCTGGCCTGTAGTGTTTGTGTAGAGAAATCAGCTGAGAGCCTTATGGGGGTTCCCTTGTAATTCACTCTTTTCTTTTCTCTTGCTGCCTTTAGAATCATTTCTTTATCCTTGACTCTGGCCATCTTCATTATGATATGTCTTGGTATGGGTCTATTTGGGTTCTTCCTGTTTGGGACCCTCTGAGCTTCCTGTACTTGTATATCTGATTCCTTCTTTAAGTTTGGTAAGTTTTCAGTCATGATTTCTTCAAAAACCTTTTCAATCCCCTTTGATCCTTCTTCCCCTTCTGGGACCCCTATTATGCAAAGATTGGGGCGCTTTATATTATCCCATAGGTCCCTTATGCTATTATCATTATTTTTTATTTGCTTATCTTGTAGTTCTTCTGAATGGGTGCTTTCTGTTGCCCTGTCTTCTAGATCACTAATTCGTTCCTCTGCATTAACTAGTCGGCTTTGTACAGCTATTAGATCATTCCTCATCTCTGTCAATGAGTTTACCCATTCTACTTGGCTCTTCTTTATAGCTTCAATTTCATTTTTGACATATTTTATATCTCTAAACACTATCTCTTTTAATTCCTTCAGCAATTTGATCACTCCTTTTTTGAAATCTTGATCTAGTAGGCTATCGATGTCTATTTCATTGATCTTTCTTTCAGGGGATTCCTCTTGTTCTTTTAATTGGGAAAGGATTCTCTGCTTCTTCATCTTGCTCATACCTCTTTGGCACTGTGGTTTATGGAGTATCAGTTGTCTATTTTGGATCTTAAGGATTTTATCTATCTAATGCCTATTTAGGAATAGAACGTAGAAAAAAACACAAAGAAAAAAGAGAGAGAGAGAAAGATTTTTAAAAGAAGGGAGAAAGAGGGTTTGAAAACAGTGTATAATGAATAATAGAAGAGCGAGTTGAAGCAGAGTATTAATCAGGTTGAGACGTCCTTTTTTAAACCTTTAAAAAAAGGGGGGACGGGGAGATGAATAGATGTATTTGAAACCTGTTTCTAGTCAATAACAGGACATCAAAACCCAAGAGAAATAGAAATGAATTAAGAAGTAAAAATTAAGAGAGTAATTGAAAATATAACAGGTAAAAGCAGATTTAAAAAACAAAACAAAACAAAAAAAAAGGGGGTTGTCGGTGTTCTCCTGGAGTCTGTGTGCTTTTAATGTGAAGTCCTTCTGTCTTCGTCCTGTTTTGGAAGCTCAGTTTGTTTTCATAGGCCCTCCGTTGGCGCCCTCTTCTGTGCTGCTCCCAGCACCTGTGGGCAAGCAGATTTCGCCTACTCCTAACACGGGGTCAGATGCAGCTCTCCTCTGCTGCGGGCGGGCGGGTCACTGCCCCTCCGGATGCCGCAGTCAGATGTTGCAGACTGGCCAGTCAGGAAGGCGGTTCGTGCCCTCTCCCAGCACCTCGGTCAGGGGTTGTGTTCCTGCCCGAAAAGCGGGGGGCCGCTCGGTGAGAGATTTCTTATTTCAGTATTTTGAAAATGTCATTTTATTTACACTTGGCATATGTTTTCTGCTCAGAAAACTGCTGATAGCCTAATGGGGGTTCCTTTGTAGATTATCATAACCTTTTTTGGCTGCATTTAAAATTTTACTCTGTCATTGACTTGCCAATTTGCATATCACATATATTGAAGGAGGTCTCTTTGTCTTAAAGTTATTCGTGTATTCTTGGCTCACACACTTGTATATCAGTTCCTTACCCAGGTTTGCGAATTTATCAACTATTACTTCTTAAAATAAACCATCAGCTGCCATCTAAGTTTCTTCTCCATCCAGAATTTCACTCTAATGTGCACTTCTTGAAGAAATCTGATGGCTATTATAGAATTTCCTCACTTTTCAATATCTTGTATCTCTGCCATCTCCTTTCATTTCCAGTTTTGTATTGGGGAGTTTGCTAATCTCTCTTTCACAAAGACAGTCTTCTTCCAATGCTTTCTATTGCATTCTTCATCTCATTTACTAAGTTCATCTGGTCCTCCAATAATGTTTGGTTATTTTATAGTTTCAATCTCTTAGGTAATATATACCTTATCATCATTTATTTTAATCCAGAGCTGAGTAAACTGCTTTCTGGGTTTTGTTTTTTGTGTTGAGTTTCTGTATGATATGTCTCTGGATCCCCTATTAGTTATATGGCAATATTCCATAACTTTAATTTTGTTGCAGTGTTGAAATTGTGTGTGTGTGTGTGTGTGTCTGTTTCGATTTCTGTGCGTGTGTATCTGTGTGTGTGTGTGCGTTATAATGTTACTGTGATTGGTCATGGTTTTAGTAAATTTTTGCTCTGATGACACTAAATAACAGATTGGGAGTTGGATTCTTTCCTGTTGTTATCTGGTAGTTTGTAATATTGCACAATTTTTGGTTTTACTTACCTGATCTACCTCTGATAATATTTCAAAATGGCACTTTTCAGTCGCTACTTTTTGGATAAAACATGTGCTTTCATTGTAACTTCTTAGAATTCTATGGAGGTTAATGCCACTGTTGTCCCTGGGACAGCAAACCCTTCCTTTTATTTGATATCCCTTGAGACTCAGTGTACACAATGAAGAAAGGTGTAAACACAGGTGGGTAGTTGGATTCAGGCAAGTGCCTTTGCCATATCCAGTGTTGCAAGGTACCTTTTCTCCACCACTTTGAATGGGGAGTAGGGACAGTGTCATGAATGTCTGAGTGTCTGAAGGATGGAATTTCTGTCTCCATTGTGGCTCCCTCCTAGTTACCTGTGACCATGTGTACTGGTGAACTTGGAGGCTAAAACTGTGTGAATCACTGAGACCCTGTATCTACTGGGTACTCTGAATCTCTGGGCTCAGATACCCTAGTCAGTGGGCTTTGGACGCAGGCAACAACCCTGCTCTTCCCTCAGTTCAGCCACCTTTATGTGTTTTAGCCCACCAAACTTCAGCTGTACACATGCGTTCTGGAGTATTGTTTTGTGTTGTAGTTATTTTTGTTGAGATGTGATCGTTTCACTGATTGTTGATTTAAGGGGAGAGACAGAAATAAATTTAATTTATATCACTTTTTCAAAAGTATATGCTTTTTCATTTAAAAGCTTAAATTCTACTATGGAAATTTTAAGAACAGTAAAGAAAGTGAACAAATCACCTTCCTTAATATCAGAGTTCTACACAATATTTTGTTTTTCCTGGGGTCTTTTCTTCAATGCTTTTCCCACATACATGCACATTTTACTATAGTATATGACTATAATCTCTTTAAAGTCATTTAATATATTAAAATATATTTCTATGCTGTAAATACAGCCCTGTTGCTTCTCTAATTTATAACTAGTAGCTTGCACATTTCTGTCTTCTCCATCCTTCTTCCCTGTCCCCACATGATACCACTACTTGGTACACTACACATATATATGTGATTCTGTTTCTATTTTTTATGATTATTTCTCTTATATCTTTAGTTTCCTCATGTAAATGATAACGTAGAGTGTTTTTCTCCGTATGACTTATTTTCCTATGTGTAACACTGTCTGGGTCCAGTCTCATTGCTCTGAAAGGCAGAATTTTATTTTTTGATATGACAATGACTAAGTATTTATTATGTTATCTATATTTCACATCTACTTCAGCCAATCATCCGTTGATGGGCATTTGAGTTGTGCATCTATCCTTGGCTATTATAAATGATGTTGTTAAGAACATTGAGGTTAATATATCCTTTAAATTTAATGTTTTCATTTTTTTCAGATTTGTACCAAAACTTGAATAGTTGCAAGAAATTATGTTTCTATTACAAATTTTCTGGGCACTCTCCATACATTTTTTAAAGTGGATGTATCAATTTATATTTCCACCAAAATTGTACCTGGGTTCCCTCTTATCGACTTTCTTATTAATGTTTGTCATTTGAAGAATTTTTTTAATAACCATTTTGGTTGCTGTGAGATTATATTTCATCCTGGTTTTGATTTACAATTTCCTAATGAGTAACAACGTTACGTTTCTATTTATGTGCATGAAAATCATCCACATGTGTGTTTTTGAAAATTTTCCATGAAGATCCTTAAACTATTTTTAACTTGTGGCCTTTGTTTTTAAATATTGAGTCTGATATGCTACATATTGAAGCTTTCATTTGCTCTGCAAAAGGTTTTGCACTTCACACTTATACAAGAAGTGGAATCTCAATAACACATAGTACATCTATTGCTTCCTCAGTAAACTAAAAATTGTTATTTTTAGTTTTCCTTTTTTTCTACTTAGGAGGTAGATCAAAAACAAATATTGCCTTGATTTATCTCAAAGTCAGTTCTGCTCCTGTTTTTGGTCAGAAATTGTATAGTTTCAGTCTTTCCATTTAGGAAATTAATCCATTTTTATCTTATTTTATATATTATGGAAGGAAGTGCTCTTGCACCTTCATTTTACATGTACTGTCCCGTTTTCCCATAACTACTTGTTGAAGAGAATGCCTTTTTTCCATTGTATACTCTTGCCTCCTTCATTGTAGACTAATTGACCATATGTGTGTGTGTTTATTTTAGGACTCTTTATTTTGTTCCATTGATGTATGTGTTTCTTTTAGAGCAATATTTTGATGTTTTCATTACTGTAGCCTTGTAGTATGTTCTAAAGTCAGGGAGGATAATACCCACAACTTTGTTCATTTTTGAAAGATAATTTTAGAAAACTTGTGCATTTCATATTTTTGTATAAATTTTAGTATTTTTCTCCTTGTTTTGTGAAGAAACTTATGGATTCTGTGAGAATAGAAATTTACTAAAAATAGAAACCTGGGAAAAATAGTAAAGTGTGGAGGATAAATCATACAATATTAAACAACAAATGGATTGCTGTATAAATCAAAGAAAAAATATATAAAGAAATATGACTACAAAAACAAAGTCCATGGGGTATAGCCAAAGGAGTATTAATAGGGATGCTTATAGCAAAATAATCCCACTTATACAAAGAAGAAACATCTCTCTTAAATAACATAATCTTACAAACAAAAGATGTAGCAAAATAATAAACAAACTAGTAATTAGAAGGAAAGAGAGCTGAAAGGTCAGAACATAAATTAATAAAATAAAGATTAAAAATAGAAACATCTAATCAAACTAAATAATGCCTTTTGAAAGAAAAATAAAATTGATAAACTGTAACTAGACTCATGAGCAAATTAGAGAGTACAGATTAATAAGCTCCAAAATAAATGAGAAGTTTCAGCTTATATCAAAGTAACACAAAGCATCACAAAGAAGACAGAACAAATTATATGCCAATAAAAATGGATAACCTAGAAGAAATGGACAATGTCTTAGAAACACTTAATCTCCAGGATGGAATGAGAAATAGAAAATATGAACAGATTATCACTAATGAAATTGAATAAGTAATTAAATAAAATCTCCCATGAAACAAAATTCCAGCCCTACTCAGCTTCACAGGTGACTCCTGCCAAAAATTTAGAGAAGAGCAATCAAAAATACGTCTCTGAGAATTCCAAAATTTTGAAGAGGAAGGAAGGATTCCTACACCACCTATCTGTATCACACTATTATCACTAAAATGTTAGCAAAGCAAACAATACATTAAAAGGTTTATACATTATGATTAAGTCCATTTCCTTCCAGGCATGCAAAAGTAATTCATTACCCAGAAATTAATTAATATGATACATCACACTAACAATTTGAAGAATAAATATTACATGGTCACCTAGAAAGAGTCATAAAATATTGTGACATATTCAGTATCTATTTAAGATTATATTTCTCCTCAAAGTGGGCATAAGGAAACATACTTCAACACAGTTAAGGTCATATATGATGAGAACTCATCTAACATGACACTCACTGATTAAAAGCTGAAGGCATCTCCTTTAAGAGCAGGAGGAAGTCAAGAATGCTCACTCTTACCACTTTTATTAAGTATCGTATTGGAAATTCTAGCCATAGCTATCCAAAATAAAAGTAAATAAAATTAGCTATTTCAGAAAAGGAGTAAAAGAATGTGTTTGCAGATGAAATACTTTAAAAAGAAATCCTAAGTAAGATGCCACTATACTACGAGGGCTTATCAATGCATTTGGTAAAATTTCAGAATGTAAAATTAACATACAGAAATCTTGCATTTCTACACACTAACAACAAGCTAACAGACAGAGAAAGTAAGGGAACTGTATCATTTAGAGTTACATTACAAAAAAAATCAAGAAATGTATCCATCCAAGGAGGTAAAGGACTAGTCTCAAAAAGCTATAAAATATTTATAACACAAATTGAACATAATGCAAACAGATGAAAGGATATACTCTGTTAATAGATTAGGAAAAATATTGTTTAAGTGACAGTACTAGACAAGAAATTACACAAATTAAATTAAGAGCCTTTTAAAATACCAAGGGCATTTTCAGACACTTAAAATAATTAATTCTTAAATTTACATGTAAACACAAAAGAGTTGAAATCACAGAAAAAAGAAAAGGAAAGAAAACAACCAAACTAAAAACACAAACAACTTTGACATAGTACAAAGAGGATGTATCACTGTCCCTATTTTTAATCTATAATACAAAGCAACAGTACTAAAAAGAATATGGTAGTGGCACGGAAGAAACAGAATAATGGAACACAACGCAATGCCTAAAAATGAAATCAGAGAGTTATGGTCATTTAGACCATTTTAAAAATGAATATTCAGTGGGGGAAAGTAACAAACAGGCACATGAAATCAGTAAATATAACTAACCATCTGAAAAATGCAAGTCCATAACACAATGAGATTTTATGTCAGTCCTGTCAGAATGACTATTATCAAAAAGATAAAAATATAAGTTTTGGTGAGGATGTAAGTAAAAGCACCCTAATTCACTACTTGAGTGAATGTAAATTTGTGCTGCCACTGTGGAAAACAGTATGGAATTTTATCTAAAAATTAAAAATGAAATATGATCCAACATTTCCATATCTGGATACTTATTGCAAGAAAATAAAAACACTAATCAGGAAAGAAAAATTCAAACCTATATTCACTGTGGCATTATTTACAATAGCCAGGATATAGAAGAAAATTAATTGCTCATCAATAGATGATGGGTAAAGAAGATGTGTGCTTATAGTATATATATCAACCCATCTATTAACTAGAGATTTATATATATATATAATATATAAACACACTAAATATATATATATATATTAATATATCTATATAATTCAGTGGGTTATTACTTAGCTCTAAAAAGAATAAGTTCTTGTCATTTGCAACAAATGGGTAGACTAAGAGGGTAATACGCTAAGTTAAATAAGTCAGAGAGAGAATGACAAATGCTGAATGGTTTTACACATATTTGGAAATTAAAACAAATGAACATAACAAAACAGAAATGGAGATATAGATATAGAAAAAACAGGTTGCTCACAAGAAGGAGGGAAATGTGGTGAAGAAAAAGAAATAGTTGAGGATAATTAAGAGAGAAAATTTTCCAGTTGCAAATTAAACGAGTCAGGGAAGAGAAATATACAGTATGGGGAATAGTCAATAACTATGAAATATTTTAAATAGCAAAATATAATAAATAGATTTAATATTGTGATCAGTTTTAAATGTATTAAAAATAGCAAACAGTATGTTATGTAAGAGAAACAAACAGTTTTATACATTAAAGTACACTTCAAAAACAAACAAACATACTTATAGAAAAAAAATTTGATTTGTAGTTAACAGAGTCGGGGTTGGGAAAGGAGAAATTGATTCAGGCACTCAAATGCTACACACCACCAGCCGAAAAATAAACGTGTTCTAGGGATGAATCATAGTAACATGAAAATTACAATTAATACTGCTTTATGTTCTATATGAAAGTTGTTAAGAGATTAGACCATATGTTTTCTCATCACAACAAAAATACAAAATGTATTTCTTTGAATTTGTATCTAAATGAGATAATGAATTCTCCCTAAAGAAGCTATGATATTTATTTCATGATACTTATAAATCAAATCACTATCCTGTGTACCTAAACTTACACAATGTTTTATGCTAATTATATCTCAATAAAAGCGGAAGGAAAAATGGAAATTCAATGGTCATTTTTTCCCATGTCATTTCTCATGATTGTTTTTGCAGTAAGTAAACTTGAGTCATGATATACTTATCGTAGGTAAAGATAATAATAAGTAAGTGATTCT
This sequence comes from Vicugna pacos, assembly GCF_048564905.1. NCBI lineage: Eukaryota > Metazoa > Chordata > Mammalia > Artiodactyla > Camelidae > Vicugna > Vicugna pacos. The sequence goes on from NW_027328741.1 coordinate 6,413,529, forward strand.
AATAAATTATGCATAAAGATAATAATAAAATTAGTGCTTTACCATGCCTTAAATTTTCTTCATGTTAACAGCCCACTCTTTTTGCAGGCATCAAAATTTCACTCTGTGTATTCATCTGAGATTAGGGAATGGATTCAAATTTAACCCTGGCTGCTCTCGCTCTGAGTGACAAAGTTCACTGTCTGTGACCGATGGTCTCATCTCCCTGATATCATCTGTAGGAAATGAATATGCAAGGTTGCTAAAAATCTCAGCATGGAAAAATCTCAGAACTCCTACAATTCTTAACGGTTTTGCAATGGGAATGCAATACTGACAAAGACTACATTTTGGAAAACAATGTGGTGTTTTCTCATGGTTGCATTAGGGGATGTGAGGATAATCCCTGAGATCCAAAACAATAATTCTTGCTCAAGTGCTGGGCAAAGAAGTGTAAAGTTTCTGCATTATTAGGACAGAGAACTGCTTTCAAAATTATGACTATGCTCACTCTATTCCAGGTAGTCATAGGAAAGATAGGTTATTGCAATTTCTAAGTGAACAGGAATAAGTCAGTGGTTCAGTCTCTATAAATTAGTCAACGGGTGTTCAAAGCCAAAATAAGTTGTGTCAACAATGAAAATAAGAGAAAAAAATTAGACATAAGCTTAAATTAAAAAGGAGACACAGTCCTGTGCTCTGTTCTGGGGACTGGAAAATGTATATGCCTCAGTCCAATTCAAGGGTTCAGTGGCTTGGCCCTAGTATCAACTCGGGATTCAATGAACAGATAACAATTAGAATACTGGAAAAAATATAATCTCTCTCTCCCTGATCTGAAGAAAACCTGGTGGTTCAATGAATCTCTTATTTCACAGAGATTCTGCCAGATGCAGAGGAATAATTCGCGGATGACTAAACTAAGACAAACTTAGTTACTGCTTAACAATCCATCTTCATACACACACAGTGGTAGACAGATTTGTAGTATTTAGTGGGAAGAATTCAGTGGACAGAGCTCAGAGTATAGTTTTCAAACACCAGCCAACTTTTGTACTTTTGCAAATAGTCTAGCTTTACCCTGGTAGAAAATTACAGATGGACAAATAATATTCTTCCTTAGAATTTCTAATTTTGAATTTAAACTGCAGCTTTTGACTTATCAGTATAGAACCTTGTTAAGATGATCACATTAAGACACACTTTCTGATAAGAGAGATGGAAACTAGCTACTGAACCAGCCCATTTGAACCCTTGACTGCTAATGTAAGCAACAAAATTTCCACCATTAGGGTTGTGTTGACAAATAAAGAAGCTTGATGTTCCTGTTGTAGTAACAGCCACTGCTGTCCAGACAGAGTTCTCCAGCTGCAAGTGGGCTCTTTTCTTCTTTTGGTAAAGGTCATATTGGTGGGATGTTGCTAGAGATTACCCTGGCATATTTTCAAGTTCTCCAGATTATCAAAGGCTTTCTTCACAATTGATGACACAGTTTCAGGACTCAATGTTGCCATTTCAGTCTTATCAGATGACACTGGCTGCATCATTGTGAGAAGAAGCCTTATGCTCCCTGACCTTGCCTACAATTTTCCAGCATATCTTGGCATTTCACATTCTGAAAATGCTTCACCGTTTATTTTAAATCAATGGGAAATACTCAAAGTCTTCCATGGATATTTTATATTTCCTAGTATCTGCAGAAATTTGGTATTCTTGAAGTTGGACAAATTTTTAATTCTACCATCCTTGCCTCCTAGTAGTTCACACATTTTAGACTGCAATCTGGTTACTGAATATGACCACCTCATCCAAGGGGCTAATACCTCTTAGATAGTTACTGTGTGAATGTTAGAATCGGCACAAGTTATGTGGGGTGTATAAACCTAAATTAAATGTTTGCAATGGCAATGTCTCTTCTGGACAAATCTCTAATTCTAAGAAGTAAATTAATTAGAAGGCAGTAGATTTATTGGTGTGTGGAAGAGAATCAGATAATTTGGGGTGGGTGGGTGATGAAGAGACAGGAAAAATTCCAGCAAATGAGAATGGAATGCTTTAGGCCTCTGGAGTCAGGAATTAAGAAGAAATAATACTTTGTCTCCTTACCTACTTCTATTTACTATCTTGAGTGACTAGTCCTTGGGCTATGAAAACAGCTAGTTTGTGGCAAAGAGTAAAGAACATAACAAAATAGTTTGAAATCCATGAGAGTTTTGTTGTTTCAGGAAAGAAGATTTTGCTTTAAGTCAACATGTGTTTTTCATTCACTAAATACTAAAATGCATCCTGTGGCATGTACTGTGCTTAGTGTCCTGGTATCCATGTTAGACAGGGAAAGGGGAATAGACAGAAAAATTCTAAGTAGGTAAAAGGAGGACACCCAAAGTCGAAGGATGAGTTGTTGAAATGTGGTGAGGTTGCAGCTAAAATAGCTGACAAGCATTTGCCTGCATGGATCTCCAGATACAGTGAAACATAAAGACATGCCAAGGTAGTCAGATGCCAGATTTATAAAGAAATGACTAAACTAAATTGAGTTGTGGTCTTAGATTTGGAAAGGCATTAAGAGACACCCTGAGGATGTAAGCTTGTCTTTGGCTGGAACATAAAAGCAACAGAAAGTATTGACTAGAAAATATAGTGTAGGCAGTTGAGGGCAGGAATTGAAAGCACCAATTGGAATGCTTTGAGAACAGCACAAAGAAGACCATAGATAAAATTACTTCTTATAGTCTACCACATGATGAATGTGCCATCTGAGACTATATCATGTGACATTTATGATTCCAGGGATGACATTATAGAGACCATGATCCCTGGGCAGGTTCCTGCATTTATCTCCTGTTCCAACCTATCCTAACTTAACACTTTTAACACTTTCCCAGATGAACCAGAACCACTTAGTACTTTTCCTTCTCTCCATGTTTCAGTCTTTTTACAAATTCTTCCATTTTCTCATCTTCCTTACAAGAAATTATTTAAATTTACTATATTTTTCCATCAAATGATCATATCAATAAAATATCTCTTTTTTCTTTAAATGGTAACTTAGTCTCCCTTTTAACTCTTAATTCTATTTAAAAATAAAGTAAAGAAAATAGTGGTACACAACTATGTTTATTGTTCAAATAAGAAATTTGCAGATATTTGTTGATATTTGCCAACATCAGTTTTAATCTTTGTTATTCTGCATAAACTGGTAGTCATCTGGTAGATCATTTGTAATTGGGATGACGTTCATAAACTGAAGATGGCTGATGAATTGTCGTTGAAAGAAAGGTAGCTGATGTATCAGATATCACTGGCACTGTAAACCGTGGGTTGCTCCCTTGTTGAACTTTCGAAAAATGACCTTCATCTGCAGATATGTTGTGATATCTATTTGGAAAATTTGAAGGCTCCACCATCAGTCCATTATAATTGCTCAGTATGGGAGACAAGATCCTGTACTGAGAAGTAGAAGCTGTAGTTGTAATGAAGTTCAAAACACGGCCATTTGCTTCCGTGTAGCTGCTTTGAGAGTGCCCGTTGACAGTGGTCAACTGATTTAAAATAGCACGTTGATCCTCTACAATTTGTTCTGGTGGTCTTACTGACATTGATGATGGAGGAGAAAAATCACCTCTGATTGGGTTATTTATATCACATATTATGTGGCTAGTTGAGGGCTTTCTTATTAGAGGCATGTTTAAATTTGTAGAAAGTAAAAATGCACATTCTCCACTAGTGTCAGCCAGAAAAATAGAATTATTATTATCCACATTACACCCTGCTTTAAAGTGCTTCTTTTTGGAAACTACAGCCAATGAAGATAACAGAGAGGCATTTTTAATCTCAACTCTTCTTTTTATTCTCACTAAAAGCTGGGGACAGGCTCGTTTAAAATTTGGATTATGATAGAAGTGCAGCTACAACCAAAGGAGAAAGATTTTAGTAATTTTTATCCAAAATAGAAGGCTACAATAAGCCTAACCTATAAAACCTCAGATTTCACGTTTACTATGCAAAGATAATATCATCAGAATATGAACATTGCTGACGATATTTTGAAGTTCCTTGTTTGGAAAATGCATATTTAAATATTATACTCATGAAATTTTAGGAGTTAGCATTTGCAGTAATGGTGAATGCCACTTTTTAAAAGCAGCTTTTCTACCTATATTTAGATTTCTGGTAAGATTCATAGTTGCAAGCAAAGTTTCTTATAATCTTGAATACTTAAGGCACTGTCCTCATTTTTCAGAAAAAAATAATGGATTTAAACACTAGTAGTTTTATACAATTTTCAAAATCCAGCTTTACATTCATATTACCGAAGATTGATGTATAAAATAAAATTTTATATATAAGTTACCAATTGGTAACAAAAATTTCCAAATACCTTGCTTAAAACAGAGACTTCTTTTGCTTCTGCCAGAAAGTCAGCTAGACAAGCAGACCTTTGAAAATTCTGCTGCACTTTACTAAACCTATAAAGATTAAGCTGTCTAACTAAACTTTTCATACTTCCAGTTCCAAATATTCTGAAAGGGGGCTTTATTTCCAAAACTTACTTCTTAAAGACATCTTCATCAATCACTATGGAAGTTCCATTATCATCCCACCAGATGGATTTAAATTGGTCATTCCCAGCCATTTTCCAGTGTTTTTTTGTAAATCTCAGTGAACGAAAATCATTATCTTCATCTGGTTCAGAGACACAAAGTGCCTAACATGGTGTTTTTATCAAGGATTTTTCAGACAAAGTCTGAAAAGCATTTTCTTCAAACATAGATCTCAAGTCCAAGTCCCCAGAGAATGATTGATCACACAATAGAGATTTACCAGAGTTTTCTGAACCTGTTGGTCTAAATTTACTAGACACATCCTGAATTTCTGAAGAAATATGTGCCATCTCAAATAACTTTTTCTACAGCTTCTTTCCTAATCTGCATGATTTTGAGCACTGCAGCTTCAAATGCTGCTTTGGCAGGCCTGCACAGATAAACTGCTAGTCTATAACAATGGTTCTCAACCTTAGTAGATGTGACATCTCAAAACGAGTTGTCTCCTAGCAACTCAAGTGTAACATTCAGCTAGTGTTTACTTCTCATTCATCCAGTTAATATGAAACATACAGGATGCTTATTTTTATAGTGTGATATGCAAATATTATCCACACAATATCTTTTTAAATAATTTAATTTTGGGGTCTATGAAATAAATCCAATCTCCATACTTTTGTACACAAATTTATACCAGATCCGTGAACAGAGTATAAATAATGCACAAAATATATAAAATAATTTTAAAGTTATGGAATTTAAAGTGAAATTTGTGCAAAACCTGTACAGAAAATGTAAAACTATTTCATCATCATTTGTAATTAAACTGAAATATAATTTGATTTGGAAATGGAAGTAGGTATTTATCTGTGTTGATTACAATAAGTAACTATATTCAAAACATGAGAAGAATAAATATCAGTTTATTTGGTATGTTTATAAATAAATGTTAAATATTTATGAAATAAAATTAGATTAAAATAATAAATCAAATGTAAGAAATTCCAAACGGGTCAATTTTTGTTATAAATTGTAATTCAGTGCTATTAGTAATAAATGTAATTTAATATTCTACTCTAAATTACAGAAGAGCCAACCTTATTGTATATTTACAAATGTTTATTTTTTGCCATTCTTTCACTCAGAGGTTTCTCAGTCCCTAGAAGGAAAAATTTTTCTTGTCATCTTTATAATCCATTTTCTTGTGGATTCTGTTAAGTGTTTCAAAATGATGTTGATAAATACAGTTATGGACAAGGTCCTGCATTCTATCAGCATTGAATCCATTAAAGGGCAAAGAATCAAAAAACAAAGAAATAACAGTATATGTTGGTTGACGTGGAAAGACCAGGTAATGCATTTTAGGAAGCAATATGTTTCCCAGTCCTTAAACAGTTGGCATTGTAAGTATAATACAGCAATTTAAGGGAAGTGCTTTGTGTACTAATTGTAAATAATAGCTATGTTCTGTATCAGTAAACTGTAGTAAATCCAGTTTTTCCAAAATTTATATTCTTTATTTAGAAATAAATTCCATTAATTATAAGCCAAATTCAAAATGAGTGATAAAATTTTTAAATAAATAAATATACACTCAAACTACAATGTAAAATTTTCCTTCACTATCTGTAAATTCCATTCTAAATAAATAATAGCAACCAGACTTCATGGCATATTATAAGTATTATTAAGTATAGTTAAGTTGGATTTAGTGCTCATTCATAAATATTATTTAACATACAAAAATGAATATATGTTACACCACCATTAAAAAAGAAAGAATTAAAAAATAACAATCTCAATAAATGTAGGAGAATTATTGACAGATCAGATCTTAATTTTTTATAAAAATATTCTTTACAAATTTGCTCTAGATAGAATGTAACTAAACATAATAAAAGCCTTATAGGAAAAACCCATGACTAACATCAAGTTCAATGTTAACATACAGGAAGCTTTTCCTCTGGTCTAGTGATAAGAAAAAGTAGCTCATTTTGACAAGTCCTAAATTCCACTACTAGAAGTCTTAGTCAGAAAAACTAGTCAAGAAAAATATAAAAGGCATCCAACTTGTAAAAAAGCAGTAAAGTTTTTACAGATGACATAATTCTGCATAGATAGAAAACTCCATAGGCTCCTCCAGTGACTGTTAGAACCAATGAAAAAACATAGTAAACTTGCAGAATACAAAATCAATATACATATATATGTTGCATTTTTATATAGTAACAACAAATTATCAGAAAGATAAATTAGGAAAACAATTGTGTGTGAATTTATACCAACAAGAATAAAATAGGAATAAATTTGTTAAGTGAAATAAAAGAACTAAACATAGATGTATAAATTACAGGGGCAAGAAATATATGTAAACAAAATAAATAGAAAGATATTCTGTGCTCATGGACTGTGTACAATGTGAGGAAATATTCTAATCAAGTTTTTACATGTTCAATCTCCCCAGCACTAATTATTGAGGAGAATGTCTTTACTTCATTTTATACTCTTGCTTCCATTTTCATGGGTTAATTGATCATAGGTGTGAAGGATTATATCTGGTTGCTCTATACTCTTCTATAGATTGGTGTCTGTTTCTGAGCCAGTAACATGTTGTTTTAATTACTAAAGCTTTGTAGGACTGTTTAACATCAGAGACCTTTAGACCATTAGTTTTAATACTCTTTTTCAAGATTATTTTGGCAACTCATGTTCTTAGTGGTTACATATAAATTTTGAAATTATTTATTCTACTTAATGGAAAAATCTCATAGGTATTTTGACATGAATCACACTAAATATAGATTCCTTTGATTAGTATGTTTGTTTCAACCACATTGTTTCACAACATTAACATAAGAGATCTTTTCATTCCTTTGGATCAGTTTTAATTTCCTTCACCAATATTTTCTGTTTTTTAACGTATAGGTTTTCACCTTACTTGTTACCTTCATTTCTAGATGTTCTTAACATATATATATAATTATATACATAATATTTTTAAACTCCTTTCCTACACAAATACAGCAGGCAGAATGCAGTGGCAAGACATATTCAAAGTCCTGAATGAAAGAAAATTTTAATCTAAGATACTTTATCAAGCAAGGCGATCTTTTAGAATAGAAGGAGAGATAAATAACTTCCACAAAAGGAAATACTAAAAGAATTTAGAAAGAGAAAAAGAAATAATGAAAGATCTACTCTAATTTAAAAGGAAGCAGGATGCCATAGAAAAGAGAAAAGTATAATTAGAAAGGCAATAACTAAAATGACTTACAACAGAATAAATATGATGCTGTAAAACAGGACATCAAAATTTTTAAGGGCCAGAGAGTGAAACAGGACAATACAGAGTATTTTCTCCTTCTTTCTGTTTTCTGTAAAATGGGTAAGAGTTTGTATTCTTATCAGTTAAATTAAACAGATATTGTACGGGTCAATATAAATACAAAACAATGTAACCATAAGTCAAAATCTTACAATGAAGTCACAAAGCCAAAAGGAAATCAAGATAAAAGAAAACTTATCAAGCCACAAAAAGAAAAAGAAATGAACAAAAAGGAAATACCAAATCAACTGGAAAATGAAGTTCAAAATGGAAATAAACACCAGTCTATCAATAATTATCACAATGGTTAATGGACATTGTGGTTCAATCAAAAGATATATATTGTCAGGTGGGATAATATAACAAGACCCTACATTATGAAGCATACAAGAGACCTACTTTAGAAAGAGGAACAGATATCAATTGAAAGTCAGAAGATGGAAGAATATATTCCATGCAAATGCACATAACAAGAAAGCAGGACTAGTAGTACTGACTTCACACAAAAGAGACTTTACAAGAAAGGACATAGACAAAGATAAACAAGGACATGATATAATGATTAAAGGAGCAATACTAAATGAGGGTATTATACTCATTAAGATATATGCACTCAATATAGGAGCACCTAAATACATAAAGGAAATACTAATAGATAATAAGAGAGAAATCACTGGGAACACAATCACAGTAGGAGACTATAACACCACATTACCATCAATGGAATGGTCTTTCACACAGAAAATTAATAAGGGAAAAAAGATACTAATAGACATGATTAAATAATTGGAGTTGGTTGATACATTCAAAGCATTACTTCTACCCAAAACAGAATATACATTCTTTTCCAGTGCGTATGGTGCATTTTCTAGGAAAGATTATGAACTCAGGCACTGAAGAAGTCTCAACAAATTTAAGAAGATAAAAATTATTTCAAACAACTTTTCTGTGTATAATACCATGAAAAAAGAAATCAAACACAGAAAAACAGGGAGAAAAATGTCAGCATCCAGATTAAAAAACATGGTACTAAAACAAGTGGGGGGGTGATCAAGTAAAAGAAGAAAATATAAAATATCTTAAGAAATATGACAAAACACTACACAAAGTCTAAGGAATACAGTTAAAGCAGACTTTAGAGGGAAGTTCATAGTGACAAGGACCTCCTCAAAGTAGAAGAACAATTGCAAGTAAATAATCTAATGTTCTATGTAAACTAATCAAGAAAGAAGAGCAAACAGAACCAAAAGTCAGCAGATAGAGGGAAAATTTAAAAAAGAAAGAAGAAATAATTGAAATAGAGATTAAAAAATAGAAAAAAAATCAATCAAACTATTTTTGAAATAGTAAACAAAATTGACAAATCTCTGGACAGACTCACCAACAAGAAAAGAGAGAGAACACAAATAATATAAAAATGAAAATGGAGAAACTACAAAGTGTACAACAAATTTACAAAATATCATAGGGGAATTACATGAGCAACTGCACGGAAACAAACTGGATAACCAGGAAGTAATGGATAAGTTTTTGGAAATATTCAGCCCACCAATATTGCATCTAGGAAAAAGTAACCATTTGAAAAGACAGATCACCAGAAATGGAATAGAATTATCAATAAAATAAAAAAATCTCTGTAAACAAAATTCAGACCCAAATAGCTTCACTGGGGAATTTGACCAAACATGCAAAGAAAAATCCATACCAGTCCTCCTCAAACTCTTCCAAAAGATTGATATGGAGAGAGTACTCCCAGACTCACACCATAAGGCCAAAATCAACCTGATAATGAAACCAGACAAAGACACTACCCCAAAAAGAAAACTATAGGCCAATATCATTGATAAACATAGATGTAAATGTGCTTAAGAAATTATTAACAAACAGAATCCAACATCACATAAAAAAAAATCATGCACCATGGTCAAGTTTGGTTCATCCCAGGAACACAAGGATGGTTTAACATATGCAAATCAATCAATCAATTGTGATACACCATATCAACAAAAGAGAAGACAAAAATGATATGATCATCTCATTAGATGTAGAAAAAGGATTTGATAAAATTTAACACCTATTTGCAATAAAATTTCTTATCACAGTGGGCATAGAAGGACCATATCTCAACATAATGAAAGCTATTTATGAAAAAAATATAGCTAGCAAAATACTCAATGGTGAAAATCTGAACCCCTTCCCAAAAAAACCTGAGACAAGACAGGATGCCCATTCTCACAATTTCAATTCAATATAGTCTTGGAAGTCCTAGCCACAATGTTCAGGCAAGAAAAAGAAATAAAAGTTTCAGACTGGAAAAGAAGAGGTAAAATTGTCACGATATGCAGACATGACACTATATACAGAAAAGTGTAAAAGCTTCACAAAAAATTACTTAGGGTAAAAAAGGAACTGGGCAAGGTACCCAGAGTAATGTATAAAAACCAATTGTATTTCTTTACACTAACGTTGAATCAACAGGAAAACAAATTATAGAAACAACCCCTTTTATAACTGCACCAAAAACTATAAAATATTAAGAATATCTCTGACCAAGTAGGTGAATGACTTATACATGGAGAACAAGAAAACATTGATTGAGGAAATCAAAAAACATTTGAAGAATTGAAAAGATACCCAATGGTCTCATAATGGAATAAATAATATTGTTAAAATGGCAATACTGCCCAAGGCATTCCACAGACTTAATGTGATTTCCTATCAAATTATGCAAAACATTTCTTTTTAGGACTGAAACAAATGATCCTAAGATTTATATAGAAACAAAAAAGATCCATAATTTCCAAAACAATACTGAAGACAAATAAAGAGGCTGCAGCAATAACCCGCATGGTCTCCATACACTATTGCAGAGCTACAATAATCAAAATGACATGATATTGGTACAGAAACAGGCATATTTACCAATGGAACAGAATAAAGAGCCTAGGAATAGATCTACAGTCCAATGTACAATTAATATTTTACAGAGTAATCAAGAATATGACAGAGAAAAGACCATCTCTTCACCAACTGTTGTTGGGAAAACTGGATAGAGGCATCAGAGCAATGGAGTTAGAACACTCCATCACTCCATACACAAGAATAAACACAAAATGGCCTGAAGAGTTAAATATAAGGCAAGACACTGTAAATCTCCTAGAAGAAAACATACACAAAACACTCTGAGATAAATCTCAGCAATGATCTCCTAGAACAGCGTATCCAGGTAATGGATGTAACAGCAAAATTAATAAATGGGACCTAATTAAACTTATAAGCTTTTGCACAGCAAAGGGAACCATAAACAAACGAAAATGACAACCTACAGGATTAAAAAAAATATTTAGATGTGATGAAACTGACAAAGTCTTAATTTCCAAAATATAAAGACTTCATACAACCTAATAATAATAATAAAAATCAAGAAACCCTATCTGAAAATGGGCAGAAGCCCTAAACAAGCAATTCTCCATTAGAGACATATAAATGTCACATAGAAATATGAAAAAAAATTGCTCACTGTCATTATCAGAGAAGTGCAATTTAAACCTATAATGAAGTATCACCTCACGATAGTCACAATGGCCATCATTCAAAGTCCACAGACAATAAATTCTGGGGAAGCTGTGGAGAAAGTGAACCCTCCTACTCTGTTGGTACAAGTGTAGTTTGGTGCTGTCATTGTGGAAAACAGGATGGGGATTCTTCCAAAGAATAAAAATAGACTTAACATAAAATCCAGAAATCTCATTTCTGGGTATATATCAAAGAGAACACTAATTAAAAAGTCACCTGCACCCCAATGTTCTTAACAGTGATATATACAACAGCCACGAAATGGAAGCACCCTAATTGTCCATCAACAGATGGCAGTATGCAGAATTCATGCCATATTTACACAATGGAATAATATTCTGGCATAAAAAATGATACAGGAATGACATTTGCAGCAAAATGGATGTCCCTAAAAAGTGCCATTCTGATTGAATTATGCCAGAAAGAGAAAGAAAAATAACACATGACATGATATATGTAGAACCTTAAAAATAAATTTGGATGAGAACACTATGATTTGATCTACAAAACGGAAACACCCTTGCAGATCTACTTAATAATCTTATGGTTTCTACAGAAAGGGGATAGGACAGAATATATTTGGGAGCTGAAGATTTATAAATGTTATCCATTATATATAAAACTAGATTGTTTCAAGACATCATTTGTATGACACAAGGCAGTATGTTAAATATCGTGAAGATAAATTTAATAGGAACACAAATATATGCATGAAGTGGAACACTGTGCTATACACCACAGATTGACACATTGTAAATGGCAGTATTTCAATGATAAATAAATGAATAAATAAGTAAATAAATAAATAAGTAAATAAATAAATAGATAGATAACATTTAATAATAAAAGAAATACAAAGATTCACACTACTTAACATTCACCTCAAGAATCTAAGAGTAAACAAAAAATAAAGAAGAAAATTGAATGAATGAGAGTAAGGCAAGTAACAAGAGAAACAATTGAAAAAATAAAAAAAAACCTAAGTCTGTTTCTTTTAAACATAAAGTGGACAAATGTTTAGGTTCACTAAGAAAATAAAGACTGAAATAAAATTAGAAATAAAAGAGAAGATATTACCACTGATGTTGTAGAGATGCAGAGCATCATAAGAAATTACCACTAGCCAACAAATTGAATGACCTAGAACAGAAGACAAATTCCCAGAAACATATGTCTTCCAATACTAAATCAGGAAGAAATTAGCAAGTAAAATTGTGCAAAAGTGTGTATGAGTAAATCAGTAATCCAAATCTCACAAACCAAAAAATATTTACAAGAAGACTTTACCGGTGTATTTTGTCATACATTTGAAGACAATTTTTCACCAATTCTTCCCCAAATCTTCCAAGAATTTGAAGGGGGTGAAAGTTTCCAAACTTGTTTTATGATGCCAGCTTTATTTGCATAACAATTTTAGAAAGGACACTATACGCAAAATATAGAATATTAGCCCTGATGTACGTTTGTGCCAAAATTCTCAACAAAACACAAGCAAAATGAATTCAACAACACATTCAATATATCATACACATACATGAGTAAAGAGATTTATCCCTGGGTTTAAGGATACTTCAAAATATTCAAATCAATAAAGGTGACATGCCACACTAATAGAATGAGAAGTAAAACTCACATAATCATCTCAGTAGGTGCAAAAAGAGCATTGTATATAATACAACACCCTTTTAAGATACTCCCAACAAATTAAACTAACCCTGTCAGTGGCAAGATATCATATACACACAAACACTGTGTGGAGAGAAGCGAAGAAGTTCCCTGTTTATTTATTCTTAGAAGAAGCATTTATACAGGACATGCACAATAACTCACATATCATCTAAGTTATAACAATGTTAATAAAATTAAACTATTTATGTCCCCATGCTCCTGCAGTAAGCACAGGATGTTATATGATAAAGGATTCTTTTAAAGTTCATCACGGAATTTCATTAAGTAGGCCATCTCTTATCCAGCAGGCTGTGCCTGTCTTAGGTTGTCTTCCTCTGAGGATCTTACGCAGCATAGGCTATCCAGCCATCCATACTGGATACATTTAGTAGGCCATTTCTTCTCCAGCCTGGATGTGTGACATTCCTCACAGCTTGTTTACCAGTTCAGCCCATGGGCTTATTCTCTAGAGCCTTCTGACATGGGCCTACAAACACAACATCCCTTGACAGAAAAATGGATGAAGAAAATTTGATGTATATATGCAATGGAATCAATACTTTGCATTCCTATCAACAGTGTCCACGGTGTTCCTTTTTCTCCACAATCTCACCAACATTGATAACTTTTCTTTTTGAAGAGAGCCTTCTGACAAGTGTGAGGTCTTGTCTCAGTTTTGGCTTATGACTTTCCTAGTAATTAAATCTGTAAACATATTTTCATGTGTCATTTAGCCAACTTTATGTTTTCTACAGAAAATTGATTCAGATCTATCTATTCAGTTCCTATGGACTTTTTTTTAATTGGATTGTTTGGTCTTTTTTGTTGTTATGGTGTATGAGTTTGCCATTTATTTTGGATATTAACATGAATGGAAAATATCTCTTTCAAATATATTCTCCCATTTTGCTGGTTGAATTTTAATTTTATTGATCATTTCTTCTGCAGTGTAGATGTGTTTAGACTGATACAATAATCATTTCTTAGTTTTGCTTCTGCTTCCCTTGGCAGGGGAGACATATGAAAAATCAAATTAAGTCAAGTGTACTTCTTATATTTTACCCTAGGATTCTTTGTTCTCAGGTTTTAAGTTTTATATATCCAGGAGTGGAATTGTTGGGTGATATGATAGGCCTATATTTATTATTTAAAGGCACTTCCATACTGTTTCCAAAGTGGTTGCACCAATTTTCATTCCCAACAACAGCGTTGGAGAATCCCTTTTTCTCTACAACCTCCAAATTCTTTAATATTTGTAGACATTTGGATGACAGCCCTTCTCAATAGTGTGATGTAAAACATTGTTTAATTTTTGTCTTGCCTTTGTATATTGATTAGCAATGTGAGCATATCTTTATGTTCCTGTTTGTCATCTGTGTGTCTTCTTTGGAGAATTGTCTTCTGCTCATTTTCTGGCTGAGTTGTTTGTAGATATTTGAATTGGAGTTATATGAACGATTTGTGTATTTTAGAAATTAGCCTCTTGTTGATTGCATTGTTTCCTAATGTTTTCTCCCATTTGGAAGTTCATATTTTCATTGTGTTTATTTTGATGTGTTGAAGCTTTTAAGTTTAATTAGGATCTATTTGATTATCTTGTTTTTAATGTTTTCAGATTTGGAGAGTGACATAAGAAAACTTTACGACAATTTATCTCTTGTTTTGCCGATGTTAGTTTCCAGGAGTTATCTTGTGTCATTTATTTGATTCAGATATTTAATACATTTTGAGTTTATTTTTGTACAGTGCGAGGGAGTATTCTTATTTCATTGATTTACATGTGCTGTCTAGTTTTCTCAACATCACTTGCTGAAGACTGTATTTTAGGCATTGTATATTTTTGTTTACTTTGTCATAGTTTAGTTGACCATAAGTGTGATGTTATATTTCTGCCTCTGTGTTCTGTTCCATTTATATCGCTGTTTGTTCATTTTCCAATATTGTGCTGTTTTGATTACTGTATTTTTGTAATAAAGTCTGGTTTCTGGGAGGGTTATGGTTTATGCCTCCAACTTTGTTCTTTTTGCTCATTGTTTCTTTTACAGTTCTGTTTCTTTTGCAGTTCCTTACAAATCTTAGGACTTTTTTTATTTCTGTGGAAAATATCATGTAGTTCGATCTGAATCACTTTATATCTGTAGACATCTTTTGTAGCAAGTATATTTTAACCATATTAATTCCTCTAAAGTAAGACCTTGAGATTTCATTCCATTTCTTTGCATCATCTTCAGATTTCTTTTTCAGTGTCCTATTGATTTTATTATCTTGGATTTTTCATAGGTTTTTCATTTTTTGATCTGATTTCAAATGTATGTTTTAAAATTATGTTATATTTAATTGTTAGTGTAAATAAATGTGACAGTTATTGTATATTAATCATGAATCATGCTACTTTGCTAAATGTCTTTATTAGTTTTAGTTGTTGTGGTGTGGAGAATAATTAGGGTTCTCTATATAGATTATTATGTCATCTAAATTAAAAACAGTTTTACTTCATTCAATACAACTTGAATAAATTTTTTTCTAGTACGATTGCTGTTGTTGGGACATCCCATAGTGTGTTTAATAGAAATGGTGAGTGTGGGCATCCTTGTCTTATTCCTTAATTTGGCTTTCAGTTATTCACTTTTGCATATTATGTTGTCTGTGGTTCTGTAATTAATGACTTTGGTTATGTTGAGATATATTTCCTGAATCCTACTTTTGTAAGAGGTTTCTGTTGTTGTTGTTGCTGTTGTTGTTGTTGTTGCTGTTGTGCTTTTGTAATGAATAAATGCTGAATATTGTGAAATGGTTTTTATGGGTTTTTTGGGATGACCACCCGTTTTCTCTTTTTCTTTTATAATGTGTTGTATCAAACTGATTGATTTGTGTATGTTGAACTTCTCTTGTGACCCTGCAATGAATCCAATTTGTTTATGGTGTATGATACATTTTAGGTATTGCTGGATTTAGTTTGCTAATAATATTTTGTAGAATATTTGAATCTAAATTAATCAAATGTATTGGCTTGAAGTTCTCTTTACCCGTACAATGTTGGTTTTGCTATTAGGGTGATGAAATCTTCATAGTATTAATTTGGGGATTTCCCACATCTTCACTATTTTTGAATAGTGTGGAGAGTATAAGTCCTGCTTTGTATTTTTGAACAGTTATCCAATGGAGCTGTTTAAATCTGCACTAATGTTTAAAAATTTTTTTAAATGCAGATTCTATCTGTCTTCTAGTAATCAGTTTGTTCAAATTATTTTTTCTCCTTATCTCTTAGTTTTTCTAGACATTTGTCTATTTCTTCTAAGTTGTCCAGTTTATTGGCATGTAAGTGTTGACAAAATGATCCTTTTTTTGTATATCTGAGGTAATAATTGTTATTTCTCTTTTTTTATTTCTTACTTTATTTCTTTGGAGCATCTCTCTTTTCTTCATGATGCACCTGGATATAGGTTATTTGATTTTGCTTATCTTAAAAGAAAACATAAAACAAAATCTTTGGTTTTACTACACTTTTGCATATTTTTTCTCTAATTTATATTTACACCTGTAATATTTAGGATCATGTTTTTTTCTTTTTTTAACTTTTTTTATTTGTTTAGAGTCGTTTTACAAAGTTGTCTCAAATTCCAGCATAGAGCACAATTTTGCAGTTCCAATGAACATATATACATTTGTTATCCCATTTTTTCTTCTGTGAGCTGCTGTTAGATCTTTTATATATTTTCCTGTGCTATATAGTTCAAACCTGTTTATCTATTCTATAATTTTGACCTCCCAGTCTATCTCTTCGCGCCCCTCACCACGTTGGCAACCAAAATTTTGTTTTCTATTTCTGCGAGTCTTTTTCTCTTTTGTATTTGTGCTTTTTTTGTTTTGTTTTGTTTGTTTTTAGATTCCACTGATAATCCATCTCATATGGTATTTTTCTTTCTCTTTCTGGCTTACTTCACTTAGACTGATTTTCTTCAGGGGCATCCATGTTGCTGAAAATGGTGATATGTTGTCAATTTATATGGCTGACTAGTATTCCATTGTATAAATATACCACCTTTTCTTTATCCAGTCAACTGTCGATGGACATTTAGGCTGTTTCCATATCTTGGCTATTGTAAATAGTGCTGGATATGAAAATTGGGGGGCAGGTGTAATCCTGAAGTGGGGTTCCTTCTGGATTTATTCCCAGGAGCGTTATTTCTGGGTCATATTGTAAGTCTATTCCTAGGCTTTTGAGAAATCCCATCCTGTTTTCCACAGTGGCTGCACCATACTCTATTGCCACGAGCAGTGAAGGGCGGTTCCCTGTTTCCCACAGCCTCTCCAGCATTTGTCATTTGTGGATTTTTGAGTAATGGCCATTGTGACTGGTGTGAGATGATACATCATTGCAGTTTTGATTTGCATTTCTCTGATAATCAGTGATACTGAGCATTTTCTTATGTGCATTTTGAACATGTGTATGTCTTCCTTGGAGAATTGCTTGTTTAGGTTTTCTGCCCATTGTTGAATTGCATTGTTTATTTTTTCTTATTCAGGTGAATGAGCTGCTTATATACTCTGGAGATCAAGCCTTTGTCTTTTTCATATGCAAATTTATTTCCCATTCCGTAGGTTGTCTTTTTGTTTCACTTCCGGTTTCTTATTTTGCAGAACTTTGCAAGTTTCATTTTGTCTCATTTATTTACTCTTGCTTTTATTTCTTCTATGAGAAAATTTTAGAGACATATGTCACATAATATTTTGCCTATATTTTCCTCTAAGAACTTTATTTTATATTGTCTTATGTTTAAGCCTTTGATCCATTCTGAGTTTATTTTTGTTTATGGTGTTCTAGCTTCATTGGGAGTGTTCTAGTTTCATTTACGTGCTGCTGTCCAGTTTTACCAACACCATTTGCTGAATGGACTGTCTCAATTCCATTGTATTTTCTTGACTACTTTGTCTAAGTTTAATTGACTAAATGTTTGCGGGTTCATTTCTGGGCTGTCTATTCTGTTCCATTGGCCTATATGTCTGTTTTCCTACAAATATAGTGCTGTCATGTTGACTGCAGCTCTTTACTATTATCTGTTTCGTTAGCACAAAGAAATGTCACTGATTTTTGACCTTAATCTTGTAACGTGCTGCATTGCTGAATTCTTCGATCAACTCTAGTAATTTTTGTCTGGATCTTGAAGGGTTTTCTATGTATAGTAACATATTATCTGTATGTAGTGACTTTTACCTCTTCCTTTCCAATTTGCATCCATTTACTTCTCCCTCTTGTTTGATTGCTGTGGCTAGGACTTCCAAGATTATATTGAGTTGGAGTAGTGATTGTGTGTATCCTTGTCTTGTCCCAGATTTTAGTGGGAAGATATTAACTTTCTCACAATTGATTACTTTGCTGGCTGTATGTTTGTCTTCTATAGCTTTCATGATGCTAGATATGTTCCTTCTATGCCCACTTTGGTGATAGTTTTCATCATCGGTGGGTGTTGAATTTTATCAAATGCTTTTCCTGCATTTATTGAGATAATCGTGTGGTTTTGGTCCTTCCTCTTGTTGATGTGCTGTATTACATTTATTGATTTGCATATGTTGAACCACCCCTGTGTCCCTGGCATGATCCCCAATTTGCCATGATGTATAATCTTTTTTCTGTGTTGTTGGATTCTATTTGCTACTATTTTGTTGAGGATTTGATGTCTGTGTTCATCAGAGATAGTGGCCTATAATTCTCTTGTTTGGTAGTGTCTTTGCCTGGTTGTGGTATGAGGGTGATTTTGGCTTCATAGAATCACTTTGGGAGTATTCCTTCCTATTTACTCTTCTGGAGGATTTTGAGAAGTACTGGTATGAGCTTTTCTTTGTATGTTTGGTAGAATTCCGCAGTGAAGCCGTCCGGTCCTGGACTTTTATTTGTAGGGAGGTTTTATATTGCTATTTTGAATTCATTTCTAGTGCTCTGCTTGTTCAAGGGGTCAGTTTCTTCTAGATTCATTCTTGGTGGACAGTATGTTTCCAGAATATTGTCCGTCGCCTCTAGGTTATCCAGTTTGTTTCCATATAATTTTCATAATATTTTCATATGTTATTCTGTATTTCTTTTTTATTTGTTGTAATTTCTCCATTCTCCTCTCTTATTTTGCTTATTTGTGCTCTCTGTCTATTCTACTATTTGAGTTTGGACAGAGGTTTTTCGATTTTAGATAGTTTTTCCAAAAACCAGATTTTGGATTGGTGGAATTTTTTCCCATGGTCTTTTTAATCTCTATTTTATTTATTTCCTCCCCAATATTTATGATTTCCTTCCTTCTGCTGCATTTGGGGTTTTTTCTTCTTCTTTTTCTAGTTCATTCTGCTAGTGGGCTAAATTGTTTATTTGTGATTGTTCTTCATTTATGAGGAAGGCCTGCATTGCTATAAACTCCCCTCTCAGCACTGCTTTTGCTGTGTCCCATAAATTTTGTATTGTTTTGCTTTCATTTTCTTTTCAAGATACTTTTTCATTGCAGCTTTGATTTCGTCATTGACCCATTGGTTTTTTAATAACATATTACTTAGTCTCCATGTTTTCCTTTGTTTTCTTGTTTCTCTGTTGTTCATTTCTAGCTTCATGGCATTGTGGTCAGTAAAGGTGCTTGAGTTTATTTCTATCTTCTTAAAATTGCTGAGGATTCTTTTGTGCCCAAGTATATCCTGAAACCTGGAAAATGTCCCATGTGCACTTGAAAATACTGTATATACTATTTTGTGGGGGGTACAATGCTCTGGAAATATCCACCAAGTGTAATATTTCTATTGTATTATTTAAATTCACTGTTGCCTAATTTATTTTCTGTCTCAGTGATCTGTCCAGTGATGTTAATGTAGTGTTGAAATCTCCAACTATGATTAGATTTCCGTCACTATCCCCCTTTATATCTGTTAATAATTATTTTATGTATTTAGCTGCCCCTCTATTTGTTGCATATGTATTAACGAATGTGCTATCCTCATCTTTTATCACTCCTTCAATCATTATAGAATGTCCTTCTTTATCTTTCTTTATGTCCTTTGTTTTTAAGACCATTTTGTCTGAAATCTTTACCGCAACACCTGCTTTTTTGGCTTTTCCATTTGAATTGAAAACCCTTTTCCTTCCTTTCACTCTCAATCTTTATGTGTCCTTCCCCTTAAAATTTGTCTCTTGTATGCATCATATTGAATGTTCTTGCTTTATTATCCAGCATGCTACTCTATGACTTTTTACTGGAGCATTTAGTCCATTAACATTTACAATAATCGATGATATGTTTGTGTTTATTGCCATTTTGACCTTTTATTTGCAGTTGATTTGATATTTCCTCTTTGTTCCTTTCATCTTTCTTTTATGGTTTGGTCATTTTCCTCTGTATTATCATGAATTTTATTTTGTTTCAGTGACTACCTGATAAGTATTTGTCTTGTTGTTACCCTTTTTTATGTCTTTTAGACCATTATTGAAACTGTTTTTATTAAACTCATAGTAACATGATCTCAAACCCATCATACCGAGAATAAAAATTTTAAAAGGAATGACCAAAAAAATAAATTCTCTATTTTCCTTCCTCCCTCTCCCACTCTCAATGATTTGTATATGTTGTTTTAAAATATTGTGTGTATTTTATTTGTTATTCATGAGTTATCACGTTTCCAGCTGTGAGTTTCACATTTCTGAAGGATCCTGCTGCTTTTCTATTTAGAGTAGACTTTTCAATATTACTTCTAGCATGGGTCTATTGTTGCTAAACTCTTGTAGCGTTTTCTTGTCTGTGAAATACTTTATGTCTCCTTCTACTATAAAGGATAGGCTTGCTGTTTAAAGTATTCTAGGGTATATCACTTTTTCATTCAGGAATTTGAATATCTTTCCACTCCATTCTGGCCTTTAGTATTAGTTCAGTGAAATCAGCTGGGAGCCTTATGGGAATTCCTTTGTAACTCACACTTTGTTATTCTTTTGCTGCCTTTAGGATCATTTCTTTATCCTTGACTCTGGCCATATTAATTATATGTCTTGGTGTGGGCCTATTTGTTTTCTTCCTGTTAGGGACACTCTGAGCTTACTGTACGTGGATATCCGATTCCTTCTTTAAATTTGGGAAGTTCTCAGTCATGATTTCTTCAAACACCTTTGCTATCCCCTTTGATCTTTCCTCCTCTTCTGGGACTTGTAACATGCCAGATTGGCATGCTTTATATTAGCCCATAGGTCTCTTATGCTTTTTTCATTTGTTTCTCATTGTTTCTCTTGTAGCTCTTCTGATTGAAAGCTTTCTCTTTTCCTGTATTCTAAGTCACTAATTCATAACTCTGTGTTGTCCAGTCAGCTTTGCGAAACCATTTGATCATTTCTCATCTCAGTGAACGTGTTTACCTATTCTACTCGGCTCTTCTTTATACCTTCCATTTCATTTTTAAAATATTTTATATCTCTAAACACTATCTTTTATTTCCATCAATAAGTAGATCACTCCTTTTTTGAAATCTTGATCTAGCAGGCAATCGATATCTATTTCACTGATTGTTCTTTCAGGGGATTTCTCTTATTCTTTTAATTGGGAATGGTTTCTCTGCTTCATCTTGCTCCTACCTCTCTGAAACTGTGGTTTATGGAGCATCAGTTATCTACTTTGGTCCTAGAGGAGTTTATCTACCTAATGCCTATATAGTAATACAACTGAGAAAAAAGAAAAAAGAGAGAGAGAGATAATAAATTTTACAGAAGGGAGAAATAAAGGTTTGAAGACAATGTATAATGAATAATAGAAAAGCAATTTGAAGCAGAGTTTTGAAAGATAATAATAATAAAAATATTTTTAAAAATGTAAACAGGATTAAAATGGGGGTATGTATAATTGCCTAAGAAGTAAAAATTAAGAGTGTAATAGAAAATGGAAGAGGTAAAAACAGATTAAAACAAGGGGATGGTCTGTGTCCTCCTGGAGACTGTGTACTTATAATGTGAACTCTTGCTGTATTCATCCTGTTTGGAAGCTGAGCTTGCTTTTTCCAGAGGCCCTCCATTGATGCCCTTATTTGTGCTGCTCCCAGGACCTGTCAGCAAGCAGATTGCTCCTACTTCCAACACATGTTCTGGAGCAGCTCTCTTTACTGTGGGCTGGCTTGTCACTGCCCTGCCCGATGCTGCAGTCAGATGTTTCAGACTGACCAGGCAGGAGTGGGCATTATGCCCTCTCCCATCCACATGGTCAGTGGCTCCATTCCAGCCCAAAATGTGGGGGTCATCAGTCCCCTCAGAGTGCCAATCTCTCCTCTGCTCTGTGCCACTGTACTGTCTGCCTCAGGTTGGCAAACAGGAATTGGGCTCAGGGTAGACTGAGGAACATCCTTGTCCCTGTTTTGTGACAAAACTCAGATTCTTGTTTGTCTTGGCAGAGCAAGTTCTCTGAGGAAATAAGACGGAAGTATCCTATATGCCTCAGGCTGTAGACAAGTCCCCATCTTGCGCTTGAGGCTGCTAATTCCTTAGGAGTGAATGCAGGTTTTGCCCCCACTGCCACCTGGATGCAAAGCACCAGAGACTACGGTGGCTGTGTCTGAGCCCCAGCTCTCTAAACCTAGAAAGTTTTGTGGATTTTCAGAGATGGGGAATACACCTTTACACTCCCAGAGCACTTCTGCCCTCTTGTTTTGTGGAGGGCCCAGGTTGTTCTGCCCTGTGCACCCACAGCAATGGCACACAGGCCCCTCCATTCCCCGAGCTGTCTCAGTGCAGCCATCCCCATTTTCAACCCAGCTTGTGCAGCATGGCACTGCCCTCAGCTGCCTGGATGCATCTTGGGCTGGATTTCACACGGAACCTCTGTACCTTTTTATCTTAGTTCTGTCAGTCAACTTATACTCTGTAGAGATCCAATCCTTGGAGTCTCCCCTTCCATCATGCCGAACTCTCAGTTGGAGAGGGGTGAACCAGTGAATGAGAACCAGTCCTTCTTAGCTGCTTCCTCCCTGTGGGACCTATCCCAATCTGCTTTGCCTTTTCTTCTTTCTTTCTTCCTTTTCTCATACCAGATTTTTTGCATCTTTATCTTTTGAAGGGGACAATGTTCTATCAGAGTTCTGCAGGTTCTCTGGTTAGCTGAGTGGTTCTGTGGATGAGTCTTGTTTCATTTGTGGGAAAGGGTGAGCTACAAGCATCCTCCTATTACACCATCTTGCCCTCCACCCCCAAAAACTTTCACTATATGGTGGAAGATAAACACAGCCTGGAAATAGACGGGAAAGATATTTCATGGAAATGACAAGAAAGTGCAGATTTCAATGCTCAAATTATGCAAAATACATTTTAAAATAAGGGTCAGAATGAAAGAGAAATATGAGATTACATAACGTTAAAGAGATCAATATAAAAATAGAGTATTACACTCATTAAATTATATATTGAACCAACACTGTAGATCCTAAGTATATAAAGAAATATTAGTAGACATGAAGTAATTAATTCATTATAAAACAATATTATTAGATGAGTTTAACACCTCAATATTCTGATGACCATATCATTCAGAAAGAATATCTGTAAGGAAACAGAGATCTTAATGTCATATTAGATCGTTTGAACCTTAATGAGCTATTGGAAACTGTATCAGAAAAGGAGAACTCATAAGCTTCTCAAGTGTGCACAGGATGTTTTCTAAGGAATTAACAACAAATTATGTCATGAAATGAGCCTCAGGATCTTTAAGCAAATACAGTTTACAGCAAGTATTTTTCCATACACAAAATTATGAAACTATGCATCAACTCTAGAAAGAAGAACAAGAAAAGCACCAACATGAGATTTAACCACATCATTTAAAAAAATAAAATAAAACAATGTCAAAGATGAATTCAAAGTGGTAATAAAACCATACCTCGGAACAAAGTACAATGAAAACACAGCTTCATTAAATGTATGAGATGAAGTAAAGGCAAATCTAAGAGGGACGTTTAGAACAACACAAGATTTCTACAAGGAGAAAGAAAAACCTCACACATAGGACCAAGCATACCACCCAAAATAACTAGAAATAAGAACCAACAAAACCCAAAGGCAGTAGAATGAGTAATCTTTAATGATTAGGTTGAAAACAAATATAATAAAAATTAAAAAATAAATTAAAAATCATAAAATCAAAAGTTTTATTTTTTCTTAAATATATTAACAAATTGATAAGCACTTAATCAGGCTTATCAAGAAATACAGAGAGTGGACCTATACAAAATAATAAATGAAACAGTAGAAACAACATCTGATATTACAGAAATACAAACACAGATTATGTAAGCACTCTGAGCAGTTACGTGACAAACAACTGGACGACCTTAAAGAAATAGAAAATTTCTTGAATCGTACAACCTGCCAAAACTGAATAAAGAGAAAACAGAAAACTTGAAAAGAGCAATCAGTATAAGTTAAATAAAATCTATAACTTTAAAAACACCCCTTGAACAAAATGCCTGGATGCCCTCACTAAAATCTCTTTCCTCCCAACTATTTCAAAAAATGAAGGAGGAAGGAAAATTCCCAAAGTTATTCTTTGAGGCCACCAATTCCATGATAACAAAACCAGTCACAGACACTACAAAAAAAAAGTAACCAAAATGTAAAGCCAATATCCTTGATGAATATACTCTCAAAATTCCTCAAAAATCATCAACAAATTAATCCAGCAGTTCATAGAAAGTATTATACACGATGATCAGTTGGATTCCTTCCAGAGTCACAAGGATGATTCAAAATACACGAGTCAATCAGCATGACTCATTTTTAATAAAGGAAGGACAAAATTCACAGGGCCATGTCAATACACACAGAAAAACCATTAGACAAAATTCAACATACATTCATGATCAGAAGTCTCATGAAAGTGATTACATTAGGAAAATCTCTCAACTTACTAAAGGCCATATATAATAAATTTTAATACTCAGGGGAAAGACTAAAGACTTCTGGGTAATTTCGGGAAAAACAGAGGGATTCCTACTCTCAACACTTCTGTTCCGTGGTAAAAGAAGAAAGGAAAAGGAAAGAAGAAGAAGTAAAGAAAGGCAAAATGGAAAGAGACAAAATTGACACCATTAATGATGACATAACAATCTACATAGAGTCTTAAGGGCTCTACACAGACTATTATGAACAATAAAAAATTTCAGCAAGGGAGCAGGGTATAAAATTAATGTAAAGAATTCTCTTGCGTTGCTACACATTAATCATGAGATACCCTAACATGTACGTTGAATGCAATACTATTTAAAATCCCATCCCACCGAATATCTTGGAATAAATGTAACCACATATATGAAATATCTACACACGGAAAATTAAAAAGCATTGACAAAGAAATTAAAAAAGATTCAAAGAGTTGGAAAGATGTCTTGTGCTCTGGATTGAAGGAGTTAACATTGTTAACATGGCCTTACTAAACAAAGAAACCTATAGATTTAGTGCAACTCGTGTTATGAAGCTTTAGTATTTCCCACAGAACCAGAAAAATATAACTCTAAGTTTTACATGAAACTATTAAAAATTGCCAAAATAATCTTCAGGTAAAACAACAAATCTGGAGGTATAAATCTCCCAGTTACCTTACTATAATACAAACCTACAGTAATAAAAACAGCATGGCATTGGCACAGAGATATAATCCATAAAAACATATAGAGAGCCTAGAAATATTTCCACACACCTATGAGTAATGGATGAATGATAAATGAGGCAAGAGTACACAATGGAGAAAAGACAGTCTCGTCAAAGGATGGTGTTGGGAAAGCTGGACATCTTCATGTAAAACAGTGAAATTAGAGCATTCCCTGACATCATATACAAAAATAAACTCCAAGTGTTTTAAGGACCTAAATGTAAGGCCTGATACCTTAATTCTTCTAGAAAGGAATATAGATGATACCCTATTGGATAAATATCATAGGAATATTTTCTTATATCAGTCTCTTATGGTAAAAGGAATAAAAGCAAAACTAAGCAAGTGGGACCTAAACAAACTTAAAAACTTCTGCACAGATAAGTACACTATCAATGAAATGAAAACATTGCCTGTGTAATTGGAGAACATATATGCAAACAATGCAAGTGACCAGGGGTTAATAGATGTAGGTTAATAGATGTAACATGGATTTAGGTTACCCAACTCAAGGTGAAAAACAAAAGTCCAATCAAAAACAAGAGCAGAGTACCTGAGTTAATATTTTTCCAAAGGAAACATATAGATGAGTAACAGGCAGGTGATAAAAATGCTCAACATTACTAATTACTAGGTAATTGCAAATCAAAACCACAATGTGTTATCACTTCACACTGGTCAAATGGCTATCATCAAAAAGTCTACTAATAGTAAGTGTTGGAGACAATATGGAGGAAACAAATCACTTGTATACTTTGGTAGGAATGTAAATTGGTACAAATTCTATTTAAAACACTATTCAGATTTCTTTAAAAAGAAAAAAGAGAACTACAATATTACACAGTAATAACTCTCCAAGGATAAATCTGGGGAGAAACACTAAACTGAGAATGACTAATGTTCACAACAGCACAGTTTATAATATGCAAGACAGGGAAGCAATCTAAGAGTCCACAGTAGACTATGGACTTAAGAATATATGATGGTTCTATAAATATGCAATGGAATAATACTCAGCCATGAAAAATTATAACACATTGCTATTTCAGCATCATGAATGGACCTAGTATATACTTTGTTTAGTGAAGTAATTTAGACAAAGACAAAAGTATATAATTTAATTTATATGTGAAATCTAAATAATAACACTTATCTGTTTACATCTATCTAAAGCTATCTATTGATAGATGATAGATAAATAATTAGATAGAAGGATATATACATAGGCACATGATAGATAGATAGGTAGATAGATAAATAGATAGATTGATAGAAACATGGTAGAAGGATAGAGAGATTTGATAGACAAGACTGAAGCAGACTGAAAGAAACCAGTAAACATTTATGTTTACCAAAGATGAAGGGAAAGGCAATTTAATGGTAGGACATTGACAAATACAATGTAATATACATAAAGGAGATAAACAACAAGGATAATCTGTATAGATCACTGAGTTATTCACAATAACATAAAATAATTGAATGTTACAATTATTGTAATCATTTATAATGCAATATAATCTACAAAGATGTTGGAATCACTAAGCTGTATGTCTGAAACTACACAATATAGTACATCTACTGTACTTCAATTAAAATTAAAACATCTCATGTATAATTTAGTCATTTTTGTGCTGATAGCATCTTCCTTTAATATTGTTTTATTTTTACTCTTTACATTTTATGACTACAGATTAAAATTGTTTCTTATACTGTTGTGAACAACTTACCAGATTGATGTATCTATATTTTTTGCAACTGATTTCCTATTTTTCTCTCTTTAATCCATATAGAATAGTAGCATTTAAAAACATACCCAAAGAAACAGTTACAAATTTCTTGTGGTCTCTGCTTAGCATTTTGTTCAATGTTTTGTGTATTTTTGCCATTTTATTTTTCTTAGAATAGCTCTTTTCTTCACCTCTTGTAAGATGTGTCTGTTTTGCTTTTTTAAACCTTTCAGGTTTTGTTTGTCTGCTAAAGTCTTTATTTTCACTTTATATCTAAGCGATAACTGAGCAAGGTAGAGTATTCTTAGTTGAGAGATTTTTTATATCAGTAGTTTGAAAATGTCATTTTATTTACCCTTGACATATGTTTTCTGCTCAGAAATCTGCTGATAGCCTAATGGGGGTTCCTTTCTAGATTATCATAACTTTCTTTCACTGTCTTTAAAATTTTACTCTGTCATTCACTTGCCAATTAGCATATGACATATCTTGAAGGAGGTCTCTTTGTCTTAAAGTTATTGGTGTTTTGTTGGCTCACAGACTTGTATATCAGTTCCTTACCCAGGTTCGGGAAGTAATCAACTATTACTTCTTTAAATAAACCATCAGCTGCCATCTAATTTTCTTCTCCATCCAGGATTTCACTCAATTGTACACTTCCTGAAGAAGTCTGATGGCTATTGTAGAATTTCCTCACTTTTTAATATCTTGAATTTCTGCCCTCTCCTATCATTTCTAGTTTTGTTTTGGTGACTTTGCTAATCTCTCTTCCACAAAGACAGTCTTCTTCCAATGCTTTCTGTTGCATTCTTCATCTCATTTACTAAGTTCATCTGGTCCTCAAACAATGTTTGGTTATTTTACAGTTTCAGTCTATTAGGTAATGTTTTACTTACCATCATTTATTTTAATTCTGAGCTCACTAAACTGCTTTCTGAGTTTTGTTTTTGTATTGAGTTTCTGTATGACACCTATTTGGATTCTCTATTAGTTATATGGCAACATTCCATGACTTTATCTTTGTTTACTGCAAGGTTGACATTGTGTGAGTGTGTGTGTGCGTGTGTGTCTGCATCTGTGTCGGTGTCCGTGTGTTTGTATCTGTGTGAGTGTGTGCCCTAGAATGTTACTGTGATTGGTCATGATCTTGGTAAATTATTGCTTTGATGACACTAAATAACATATAGGGAGTTGGAGTCCTTGCTTTTTTGTTCTGGTAGTTTAAATTACTGCACAATATTTGGTTTTATTTACCTGAGCTACCTCTGATAATAATTGAAAATGGCACTTTCCAGTCGTTACTGTCTGGATAAATAATTGCTTATATTGTCAATTCTTGGACATCTCTGGTAGTTAATGCCGCTGTAGTCACTGGGAAGGTGAACCATTCCTTTTATCTGTTATTCCTTGAGACTCAGTGTACACATTGAGGAAAGGTGTAAAGACAGGTGGGTAGATGGAATCAGACAAGTGTCTTAGCCATGTCCAGTGTTGCAAGGTACCTTGTCTCCACCACTGTGAATGGGGAGTAGGAAAAGTGTCATGAATGTCTGAGTGTCTGAAGGATGGAATTTCTGTCTCCATTGTGGCTCCCTCTTAGTTACCTGTGACCATGAGTACTGGTGCAGTTGGAGACTGAAGTTGTGTGAGCCACTGAGACCCTGTTTCTACTGGGTACTCTGAACCTGTGGGCTCAGATACCCTAGTCAGTGGGCCTTGGATGCAGGCACCAACACTGCTCTTCCCTCAGTTCAGCCTCCTTTATTTATTTTACCCCATCAAACTTCAGCTGTACACATGCGTTCTGGAGTATTGTTTTGTGTTGTACTTATTTTTGTTGAAATGTGATCATTTCACTGACTGTAGATTTAAGTGGAGAGGCAGAAATAGCTTAAACTTATGTCACTTTTTTAAAACTGTATGCATTTTCATTAAAAAGCTTAAATTCTACTAAGGACATTATAAGAACAGTAAAGAAATTGAACATATCACCTCCCTTAATTTCAGAGTACTACAAAATATTTTGTTTTTCCTGGGTTCTTTTCTTCAATGTTTTTCCCACATACATGCACATTTTATTATAATATATGCCTATAATCTCCTTAAAATCATTTAAATTATTAAAATATTTCTCTGTGCTGTAAATATAGACCTGTTGCTTCTCTAATTTATAACTAGTAGCTTGCACATTTCTGTCTTCTATATCCAAATTCCCTGTTCCCAGAGGAAACCACTACTTGGTACACTACACATATATATGTGATTCTGTCTCTGTTTTTTATGATTATTTCTCTTATATCTTTAGTTTCCTCATGTAAGTGATAACATAGAGTGTTTTTCTCTGTATGACTTATTTTCCTATGTGCAACACACTCTGGGTCCAGTCACATTACTCAGAATGGCAGAATTTTATTTTTTGATATGACAATGACTAAGTATTTATTATGTTATCTATATCTCATGTCTACTTCAGACAATCATCTGTTGATGGGCAGTTGAGTTGTGCATCTATCCTTGACTATTATAAATGATGATGTTAAGAACATTTGGGGTAATATATACTTTAAAATTAATGTTTTCATTTTTTTCAGATTTATACCAAAACCTGGAATTGCTGCAACATATAATGCTTCTATTTCTACCTTTTATGGGCACTGTCCACACTTTTATAATAGTGGATGCATCAATTTATATTTCCACCAAATGTGTACCTGAGTTCCCTTTTATCAACATTCTTATAAATGTTTGTCATTTGAAGACTTTTTATTAGCAATTTTGGTTGCTGTGAGATTATATTTCATTCTGGTTTTTATTTACATCTTCCTAATGAATAGCAACGTTATGTTTCTTTTTATGTGCATGAAAATCATCCACATGTCTGTTTTTGAAAGTTTCCAAGAAGATCCTTAAACTGTTTTTAAGTTGGGGTCTTTGATTTTTAAATAATGTGCCTTATATACTATATATATATTATTGATATTAACAAAATGTTGGTTTCATTGTCTGAAATTCTTCTTGGTATTCTGTGTTTTGTAATAAGTCTTGCTGAAGGTTTCCTTTGCTCTGCAAAAGATTTTGCACTTCACCCTTTTACAAGAAGTGGAATCTCTGTATCACATACTATATCTATTTTTTCCACAGTAATCTAAAAACTGTTATTGTCAGTTTTCCTTTTTTTTCACTTAGGAGTTAGAAGAAAAATAAATATTGCTATGATTTATCTCAAAGTCAGTTCTGCTCCTGTTCTTGGTCAGAAATTGTGTAGTTCCAGGTTTTACATTTAGGAAATTAATCAATTTTTATCTTATTTTTATATTATGGAAGGAAGTGCTCTTACATCTTCCATTTACATGTACTGTCCAGTTTTCCCAGAACTACTTGTTGAAGAGACTGCCTTTTTTCCATTGTATACTCTTGCCCCCTTCATTGTAGACTAATTGACCATATGTGTGTGGGTTTATTTTAGGACTCTTTATTTGTTCCATTGATCTGTGTGTCTCTTTTAGTGCCATATTTTGATGTTTTCATTACTATAGCTTTGTTGTATGTTCTAAAGTCAGGGAGGATAATAACCACAGCTTTGTTCATTTTTCAAAGAAAATTTTAGAAAATTTGGCTCTTTCATATTTTTGAATAGGTTTTAGCATATTTCTCCTTGTTTTGTGAAGTAACATGGCTTCTGTGAGAATAGAAATTTACTTAAAGATAAAACCTGGGAAAAATAATAAAGTGTGGAGGATAAATCATACAATATTAAACAACAAATGGATTGCTGTATAAATCAAAAATTCTATATGAAAATATAACTACAAAAAAATTCCATGGGGTATAGCAAAAGCAGTATTAATAGGGATGCTTATAGCAAAATAATCCCACTTATACAAATAAGAAACATCTCTCTCTTTTAACATAATCTTACAAACAAAAGATGTAGCAAAATATTAAACAAACTTATTAGTAGACGGAAAGACATCTGAAAGGTCAGAACATAAATAAATAAAATAAACATTAAATTAGAAACATCTAATCAAACTAAATAATGGCTTTTGAAAGAAAAATAAAATTGATAAACTTTTACCAGACTCATCAGCAAAATAAACAGTACAGATTAATAAGCTAAAAAAATGAATAAGAAGTTACAGCTTATATCAAAGTAACACAAAGCATCATAATGAGATAAAAAATACATGGCAATTAATAAGCAAACCCTAGAAGAAATGGACTATTTGTTAGAAAGACATAATCTCCCGGATGGAATGAGAAACAGAAAATATGAACAGATTATCACTAATGAAATTGAACATGTAATTAAATAAAATCTCCCAAGAAACAAAATTCCAGGCCTAGACAGCTTCACAGGTGACTTCTGCCAAACATTTAGAAAAGAGCTATCACCTATACTTCTCAGAGAATTCCAAAAATTTGCAGAGGAAGGAAGATTTCCTACCCCAATATTCTGTATCACACTACTACTAAAACTGGAACAAATACCTCATAAAAATGCAGGTTAAATACTATTGATAAGCATAGATACAAAAATCATCACTAAAATGTTAGCAAAGCAAACAATACATAAAAAGGATTATAAATTATGAATAATTCCATTTATTCCAGGGATGTAAATGTGATTCATTATGAACAAATTAATTAATATGATATACACCTAACAAATTGAAGAATAAAAATTATATGGTCACCTCAAAAGAATCATATTATATTTAGGCCAATTCAGTATCTATTTATGATCATATTTCTCCTCAAAGTGGGCATAAGGAAACATACCTCAACACACTTAAGGTCATATATGACAAGAACTCAGCTAACATGACTCTCACTGATTAAAAGCTGAAAGAATCTCCTTTTGGAGCAGGAAGAAGGCAAGAATGTTCTCTCACTACTTTTATTCAGTATTGTATTGGAAATTCTAGCCATAGCTATCCAAAATAAATATAAATATAATACAGTGAATTAAGAAAAGAAGTAGACGTATCTGTATGCAAATGAAATAATTTAAATTGAAATCCTAAAAATGAGGCCACAGAACTACTAGGGATTATCAATGCATTTGGCAAAATTTCAGAATGTAAAATTAACATACAGAAATCTTGCATTCCTACTTACTAACAACAAGTTAACAGATAGAAAAATTGAGGGAACTGTCTCATTTACTGTTGCATTCCAAAAAAAAAAAAAATCAAAAATATATCCAACCGAGGAGGTAAAAGACCTGTACTCAGAACACTATAAAATATTTATAACAGATATTGAAGATAATGAAAACAGATGAATGGATATACTCTGTTCATAGAGTAGGAAAACAATATTGTTTAAATGACAGTAGTAGACAACAAAATACACAAATTAAATTCAGTCCCTATTAAAATACCTAGTGCATTTTCAGACACTTACAAAAAATAATTATTAAATTTACATGTAAACACAAAAGAGTTGAAATCACTAAAAAAAATAAAAGAAAAGAAAACAAACTATAAACCCAAACAACTTTGACAAAAACAAAGAGGATGTATCACTGTCCCTGATTTTAAACTATAATGCAAAGCTACAGTAATGTATATGGTAGTGGCACAGAACAAATAGAATAATGGAACACAACGGAATGCCAAAAAATGTAATCAGACAGTTATGGTCATTTAGCCCATTACTGAAATGAATATACAGTGGGGGAATGGGAACCAACAGGCACATGAAATCGGTCAACATCACTAACCATCAGAAAAATGCAACTCCAAAACACAATGAGATTTTATGTCAGTCCTGTCATAATGATTATTATCAAAAAGATAACAAATATGTGTTGGTGAGAATGTAAGAAAAAGAACCCTGATGCACTGATTGAATGAATGTAAATTTGTGCTGCCACTGTGGAAAAAAGTATGGAGTTTTATCTAAAAATTAAAAATGAAATATGATCCAACATTTCTATATTTGGATACTTATTCCAAGAAAATAAAAACACTAATCAGAGAAGATAATGTCAGTCCTATATTCACTGTGGCATTATTTAAAATAGCCAGGATATGGAAGCAAATTAATTGCTCATCAATAGATGATGGATAAAGAAGATATGTGTTTATAGTATATATATTGACCCATCTATTAACTAAAGATTTATCTATATATATATACACACACACTAAATATATATATATATGTATATTTATTATTATGTACAAACACACATAAAAATACAATGGGGTATCACTCAGATCTAAAATGAATAATTTCTTGTCATTTGCAACAAATTGGTAGACTAAGAGGGTTATATGCAAAGTGAAATAATTCAGGTAGAGAATGACAAATGCTGAATTGTTTTACTCATAATTGGAATTTAAAACAAATGAACACAACAAAGCAGAAAAGGAGTTACACATAAAGAAAAAAAGAGTTCGTTCAAAAAAAGGAAGGAAATGTGGTGAAGAAAAAGAAATAGTTGAGGAAAATTAAGAGAGAAAATTTTCAATTTGCAAACTAAATGAGTCAGTGAAAAAAATGTACTCTATGGGGAATAGTCAATAACTATGAAATATCTTTAGATAGCAACATATCATAACTAGATTTATTCTTCTGATCAGTTTGAAACATATTAAATATAGAAAAGAGTATGTTGTGTAAGAGAAACTAACACAGTGTTATACATTAATGTACACTTCAAAAACAAAGAAACATACTTATAGAAAAAAGATTACATTTGTAGTTAACAGAGGCAGGGGTTGGGAAAGGAGAATTTAATTAATGCACTCAAAAACTACAAACATCCAGTAGTAAAATAAACCTGTTATGGGGATGCCCCGTAGTAACATGAAAATTACAATTAATACTGTTCTATGTTCTATATGAATGTTGCTAAGAGATTAGACCATATGTTTTCTCATCACAACCAAAAGACAAATTGTATTTCTTTAAAATTGTATCTAAATGAGATAATGAATACTCCCTAAAATTGCTATGATATTTATTTCATGATATTTGTAAATCAAATCACTATCCTGTGCACCTAAACTCTCACAATGTTTTTTGCCAGTTATATATCAATAAAAGCTGAAGGAAAAATGGAAAGTCAATGGTAATTATTTCCCATGTCATTTCTCATGATTGTTTATGTAGCAAGTAAACTTGAGTCATGATATAGTTATCCTAGGTAAAGATACTAAAAAATAAGTGATTCTAATAAATTATTCATAAAGATAATATTAAAATTAGTGTTTTACCATGCCTTAAACTTTCTTCATGTTAACAGCCCACTGTTTCTGAAGGCATCAAAATTTCACTCTGTGTATTCATCTGAGATTAGGGAATAGATACAAATTTAATAATGGCTGCTCTTGCTGTGAGAGATAAAGTTCACTGTCTCTGAATGATGGTCTCATCTCCCTGACAACATCTGTAAGAAATGATCATGCTAGGTTGCTAAAAATCTCAGCAAGGTAAAATCTCAGAAATCCTACAATTCTTAACTGTTTTGCAATGGGAATGCAATATTGACAAAGACTTGATTTTGGATAAAAATGTGGTGTTTTCTCATGGTTTAATTAGGGGATGTGTGAATAATGCCAGAGATCCAAAACAAACATTCTTGCTCAAGTGCTGGGCAAAGATGTGTAAAGATTCTGCATTATTAGGACTGAGGACTGCTTTCAAAATGATGACTACACTCACTCTATTCCAGGTAGTCCAAGGAAAGAAAGGTTATTGCAATTTGTAGTTGAACAGGAATAAGTCAGTGGTTCAGTCTCTATAAATTAGTCAACGGGTGTTCAAAGACAAAATAAGTTATGTCAACAATGAGAATTAAAAGAAAAAAACTTGGATATATACTTAAATTAATAAGAGACACAGTCCTGTGCTGGGCTCTGGGGACTGGAGTATGTATATGCTTCAGTCCAATTCAAGGGTTCAGTGGCCTGGCCCTAGCATCAGTTCGGGATTCAACGAACAGGTAACAAATTTTATACTGGGAGAAATATAATCTACCTCTCCCTGATCGGAAGAAATTCTGGTGGCTCAATGGAACTCTTAATTCACAGAGATACTGCCAGATGCAGAGGAATAATTCACTGATTACTCAGCTAAGAAAAAGTTACTGCTTAACAATCCATCTTCACACACACAGAGTGGTAGACAGATTTGCAGTATTTAGTGGGAAGAATTCAGTCGGCCGATCTCATAATAATTTTCAAAGCACAACCCCACTTTTGTAATTTTGCCAATAGTCTAGATTTCCCTGGTAGAAAACCACAGATGGACAAACAAACAAAATTCTTCTTTAGAATTTCTAATTTTGAAAGTAAACTGTAACTTTTGACTTATCAGTATAGAACCCTGTTAAGATGATCATGGTAAGACCCATTGACTGATAAGAGAGCTGGAAACTAACTATTGAATCAATCCATCTGAGCCCCAGAATGCTAATGTAAGCAACAACATAGCCACCATCAGATTTGAGCTGACAAATATAAAAGTTTGATGTTTCTGTTGTAGGAACAACCACTGCTGTCCAGACACAGTTCTCCTGCTGCAAGTGGGCTCTTTTCTTCTCTTGGTAAAGGTCATATTGCTGGGATATTGCTAGAGATTACCCTGGCCCATTTGCCCATTCTCCATATTATCAAAGGCTTTCTTCACAACTGATGACACATTTTTCAGGACTCAAAGTGCCATTCAATTATTATCAGCTGGCACTGGCAGCATGATTGTGAGCAGAAGCCTAAGGCTCCCTGACATTGCCTACAATTTTTCCAGCATTTCAGTGCATTTCACATTCTGAAAATGCTTCACATTTTATTTTAAATTAATGGGAAATTGTCAAATCTTCCAT
Source organism: Vicugna pacos (assembly GCF_048564905.1). Classification (NCBI taxonomy): domain Eukaryota; kingdom Metazoa; phylum Chordata; class Mammalia; order Artiodactyla; family Camelidae; genus Vicugna; species Vicugna pacos. The sequence continues at coordinate 6,449,825 of NW_027328741.1, forward strand.
GAATATTTCATATTTCCTAATATCTGCAGAAATTTGGTATTCTTGCAGTTGAACAAATTTTTAATTCCACAACCCTCACCTCCTTCTAGTCCTCACATATAAGATTGCAATTTTGTTACTGAATATGACCACCACATACAAGGGTCTAGTACCTATTAGATACTCCCTTGGTAAAGGTTAGAAGGGGGAAGGTTTTGTGGGTTGTACAAACGTTCATTAAAGGTTTGCAATGGCACTGTCTCTTCTGTACAAAGCTCTGATTCTAAGAAGTAAATTAAATAGAAGTCAGGATAGTAATTGGTATGGGGAAGAAATTCAGCTATTTTGGGGTGGGTGGGTGATGAAGAGACAGGAAAAAACCCAACAAATGAGAATGGAATGCTTTAGTCCTCTGGAGGCATGAATTAAAAAGAAACTCATACTTTGTCTCCTGGACCTGCCTCCAATTACTGTCTTGAATGACTAGTATTTGGGCTATGAAACGAGCTACATTGTGGTGAAGAGTAAAGACCATAACGAAATATTTTGAAAACCATGAGAGTTTTGTTGTTTCAGGAAAGTAGATTTTGCTTAAAGTCAACATGTATTTTTCATTCACTAAATACTAAAATGCATCAGGTGGCATGTGCTTTGCTTACTGTGCTGGTATCCAAGTTAGACAAGGAATGGGGAATAGACAGAAAATATCTGGAGGAGGTGGTTTCTGTGCTGACACTGGGAAAGTGTAAGTAGGTAAAAGGAGGACACCGAAATTCCAAGGATGAGCTGGAGCCAAAGTGTTGGGTTTGCAACTTAAATTGTTGACAAGCATTTGCCTGGATGTATCTCTATATACAGTGAAATGTAAGGATATGCCAAGGTAGTCAGTTGCCAGATTTATAAATAAATGACTAAACAGAGTTAAGTTTGTGGGCTAAGAGTTTTTAAGGAATTAAGTGCCACCCTGAGGACGTAAGAATGTATTTGGCTGGAACATAAAAGCAAAATAAAGTATTGACTAGAAAATATAGTGTAGAATCTTGAGGGCAGGAAATTAAAGCACCAACTGGAATGCTTTGAGAACAGCACAAAGAAGACCATAGATAAAATTACTTCTTAAATTGTACCACATGCTGAATGTGCCATCTGAGACTACATCATGTGAGCTTTATGATTCCAGGGATGACATAAGAGAGATCATGATACCTGGGCCAGTTCCTGCATTTATTTCCAGTTCCAACCTATCCTAACTTAACACTTTTAATTCTTTCCAGGATGAACCAGAAACCACTTAGTAATTTTCCCTCTCTCCATGTTTTAGTCTTTTTCCAAATTCTTCCATTACTTCTTCTTCCTTACAAGAAATTATTTAAATTTACTCCCATATTTTTCCATCAAATGATCATATCAAATATCTATTTTTGTGTTTAAATGGTAACTTAGTCTCCCATTTAACTCTTAACTCTATTTAAAATAAATAAGGAAAATACAGATACACATCTATGTTTATTTTTCAAATAAGAAAATTGCAGATATTTGTCGACATTTGCCAACATCAATTTTAATCTTTGTTATCCTGCATAATCTGGTAGTCCTATGGTAGATCAGTTGTAATTTGATTGACGTCCATAAGCTGAAGATGGCTGATGAGTTGGCCTTGAAGGAGAGTTAGCTGATATATCAGCTATCACTGGCACTGGAAACCGTGTGTTGCTCCCTGGTTGAAGCTGAGAAAATCGACCTTCATTGGCAGATATGTTGTGATATCTATTTGGAAAAGTAGAAGGCTCCAACATCTGTCCAAAATAATTGCTCTGTGTGGGAGACAAGATGCTGTACTGAGAAGTAGAAGTTGTAGCTGTAATGAAGTTCACAACATGGCCATTTGCTTCAGTGTAGCTGCTTTGGGAGTGCCCGTGGACAGTGGTCAACTGATTTAAAATAGCACGTTGATCCACAGCAATTTGTTCTGGTGGTCTAACTGACATTGATGATGGAGGAGAAAAATTACCTCTGATCCGGGTAGTTGTATCACCAATTATGTGGCTAGTAGAGGGCTTTATTATTAGAGGTATGTTTAAATTTGCAGAAGGCAAAAATGCATTTTCTGCACTAGTGTCAGTCACAAAACCAGAGTTATGATTATCCACATAATCCCCTGCTTAAATGTGCTTCTTCTTGAATTCTTCAGCCAATGAAGATATCAGAGGGGCATTTTTAATCCCAACTCTTCTTTTAATTCTCACTAAAAGCTAGGGACAAACTAGTTTAAAATTTGGATAATGATAGAACTGCAGCTAGACCCAAAGGAGAAAGATTTTAGTAAAATTTAAACCAAAATACAAGACTACAATAAGCCTAACCTATAAAATCTCAGATTTCAAGTTTACAATGCAAAGATAATATTATCAAAATGTGAACATTGCTGACAATATTTTGAAGTTCCTTATTTGGAAAATACACATTTAAATAGTATAGTCATCAAATTTAAGGGTTAGCATTTGCAGTAACTGTGAATGCCACTTTTAAAAAGCAGCTTTAATAACTTTATTTAGATTTCTGATAAGATTCATGGTTGCAAGAAAAGTTTCTCATAATCTTGACTACTTAAGACACTGACCTAATTTTTTAGAAAAAATAAAGTATTTTATCCTTAGTAGTTTTATAAAATTTTCAAAATCTTGCTTTACATTTACATTACCATAGATTGGTGTACAAAATAAAATTTTATATATAAGTTACCAAGCGGTAACTAAAATATCGGAGTACCTTGCTTAAAACAGAAACTACTTTTTCTTCTGCTAGAAAGACATCTATACAAGCAGATCTTTGAAAATTCTGCCACTCTTTACTAAACCCATAAAGTTTAAGCTGTGTAACTTAACTTTTCATACTTCCAGTTTCAAATATTCTGAAAGAGGCGTTTCTTTCCAAAACTTCCTTCTTAAAGACATCTTCATCAATCACTATGGAAGTTCCATTATCATCCCACAAGATGGATTTAAATTGGTCACTCCCAGGCATTTTCCAGAGTTTTCTTGGAAATGCCAGAAAACAAAAATCATTATCTTCATCTGGTTTAGAGACACAATATTTGTAAAATGTTCTTTATATCAAGAATTCTTCAGACAAAGTCTGAAAAGCATTTTCTTCAGTCATAGACTTCAAGTCCAAGTCATCAGAGAATATTTGTTCACACAATAGAGATCTACTGGAGTTTACTGAACCAGTTGATCCATATTTATGGGACACATCTTCAAATTCTGATGAAACTTTTGCCATTTAAATAACTTTTTCTACAGCTACATTTCTAATCTGTGGGATTTTGAGCACTGCAGATTCAAATGATGCTGCAGCAGGCCTGTAAAGATAAACTGCTAGGCCATCATAATGGTTCTCACCCTGAGTAGATGTGACATCACAAAACGACTGGTCTCTTATCAAATCAAGTGAAACATTCAGCCACTGTTTACTTCTCATTCATTTACTTAAAATGAAGCATATATGATGGTTACTTTTATAGTGTTCAGTAAATATTGTCCCCACAAAATCTTTTTAAATAATTTAATTTTGGGGTCTATGAAATAAAACCAATCTGCAACCTTTTGTACACAAATTTATACCAGATTGGTGAACAGAGTATAAATAAAGAACAAAATATATAAAATAATTTTAAAGTTTTGGAATTTAAAGTGAAACTTGTATAAACTTGTACAGAAAAGGTATACATATTTCATTATAATTTGTAATTAATGTGAAACTAAATTTGATTTGGAAATGGAAGTAGTTATTTATCTGTGTACTTTACAATAAGTAGCTCTATATTCAAAACATGAGCAGAATAATTATCAGCTTATTTGGTATGTTTATAAATAAATGGTAAATATTTATGAAATAAAACTAGATTAAAAAAATGAATCAAATTTAAGAAATCCCAAAGGGGGGAGTTTTTGTTTTAAATTGTAATTCAGTGCTCTATGTAAAACAAAAGTAATTTAGTATTCTACTTTAAAATTAAAAAAGAGATAATCTTATAGTATACTTACTAAAGTTTATTTTTACCGTTCTTTCATTCAGAGGTTTTTCAGTCCCTAGAAGTAATAAACTTTCTTGTCATCTTTATAATCCATACTCTTGTGGCTTCTGTTAAATATTCCAAAATGATGTTGATAAATACACTTATACACAAGATCCTGGGTTCAATAAAATGTGCCTCCATTAAGGAGCAAACAAACAAACAATGAAAAAACAAAGAAATAACAATATATGTGGGTTGGGATGGAAAATACCAGGTAATGCAATTTAGGAAGCAATATGTTTCTCAGTCCTGAAACAGCTGGCAATGTTACTATAATGCGGAATTTTAAGGCAAGTGTTTTGTGCACCAGTTGTTAATAATAGCTATGTTCTGTATCAGTAATCTGTAGTAAATCCAGTTCTAAAAAATTTGTATTATTTATTTAGATATAAATTCCAATAAGCATAAGCCAAATTCAAAATGAGTCATAGAATGTTTCAATAAATAAGTGTTCACTCAAGCTACAATGTAAATTTTTCCTTCAGTATGTGTATATTCCATTCAAAGTAAATATTAGCAAGCTGAAATCATGGCATATTATAAGTATTATAAAGTATAGTTAAGTTGGATTTAGTCCTGATTCATAAATTTTATTTAACGTATGAAAATCTATAAATGTGATCCATCCCTTAAAAAACAAAGAATTGAAAAATAACAATCTCAATATATGTAGGAATATTTTTCACAGATCTGATCTTAACATTTTTATAAAAAATTCTTAACAAATTCGCTCTAGATATAATATGACTAAACATAACAAAAGCCATATATGAGAAACCCATGACTCACATCAAGTTCAATGTTAACATACAGGAAGGTTTTCCTCTGGTCCTATAATAAGAAAAAGTAGCTCATTCTCACAAGTCATAAATTACACTACTAGAAGTCCTAGCCAGAACAACTAGTCAAGAAAAAATATAAAATGCATACAACTTGCACGCAAGCAGTAAAATTTTTAAAGATGACCTATTTATACATAGATAACAAACTTCATAGTCTCCTCCAGTGACTGATAGAAATAATGAACAAACCAAGAAAACTTGCAGAATATAAAATTAATATGCAAAATATCCATTGCATTTTTATATAGTAACAACACATTATCAGAAAGAGAAATTAGGAAGACAATTGCGTGTAAATTTATACCAAGAAGAATAACATAGGAATATATTTGATAAGTGAAATAAATTATCTAAACATAGATCTATAAATTACAGCTGCAAGAAATATAAGTAAACAAAATATATAAAAGATATTCTGTGCTTACTGATTGTATACAATGTGAGGAAATATTCTAATCTATATTTCACTTGTTCAATCTCGCCAGCACAACTTTTTCAGGAGAATCTCCTTTCTTCATTTCATACTCTTGCTTCCTTTTTCATGGGTTAATTGATCATAGGTGTGAGGGATTATATCTGGTTGCTCTATTCTCTTTTATTGATAGGTGTCAGTTTTAGAGCCAGTATCATATTGTTTAAATAACTAAAGCTTTGAAAGACTGTTTAACATCTGAGAATTTACACTATTAAATTTAATACTCTTTTTCAAGATTATTTTGTCAACTCATGATTTTTGTGTTTACATTAAAATTTTTGAAATTACTTCTTCTATTTAATGGAAAAATCTCATGGGTATTTTAACAAGAATCAAATTAAATATAGATTCCTTTGGGTAGTATGGTTGTTTCAAACACATTGTTTCACAACATTAACATAAGAGATCTTTTAATTTCTTTGGAACAGTTTTAAATTCTACAATCAATTTTTTCTATTTTTTATTATAAACGTTTTCTCCTTATTTGTTAACTTCATTTGTAGGTATTCTTTACATATATATATATATATATATATATATATATATATATATATATATTATATACATTATATTTAGAAGAACGTTTCCCACACAAATACAACAGACAGAAGGCAGTGGCAAGGCATATTCAAAGTCGAGAATGAGAGAAAGCTGCTATCTAAGATAATGTATCAAGCAAGGCTATCCTTTAGAATAGAAAGAGAGATAAATAACTTCCACACAAGCAAATACTAAAAGAACTTAGCAACAGAAAAAGAAATAATGAAACATCTTCTCTAAAAATGAAGAAGCAGGATGCTATAGAAATGAGAAAGTCATAATTAGAAAGGCGATAGCTACAATGACTTACAACAGAATAAACATGATGTTGTAATACAGGACATCAAAATTTTTAAGTGTCAGAGAGTGAAATAGGAGAATACAGAGTATTTTCTTCCTGTTTTTGTTCTCTGTAGGATGGGTTTGAGTTTGTATTCCTTTCAGTTAATATAAACAGTTATAGTAACGGGTCAATATACATACAAAACAGGGTAACCATAAGTCAAAATCTTACAATGAAGTCACAAAGCCAGAAAAAAACCAAGATAAAAAAGAAAACTTATCAAGCCACAAACAGAAAAAGAAATGAACAAAAAAGAAATACCAAATCAACTGGAAAATTAAGTTCAAAATGGAAATAAACACCAGTTTATAAATAATTTTTACAAATGTTAATGGACTTAGTGCTTCAATCAAAAGATATATATTGTCAGATTGGATAATATAACAAGACTCTACATTATGAAGTATACAAGAGACCCACTTTAGTAAGAGGAACACACATCAATTGAAAGTCAAAAGATGGAAAAGTATATTCCATGCAAATGGACATGACAAGAAAGCAGGAATTGCAGTACTGACTTCACACAAAGTAGACTTTGCAAGAAAGGCCATAGAGAAAGATAAACAAGGACATGATATAATAATTAAAGGAGCAATAAAAATGAGGGTATTATACTCATTAAGATATATGCACTCAATATTGGAGCACCTTAATACAGAAAGCAAATACTAATAGATAAAAAGTGAGAAATCAATGGGAACACAATCACAGTAGGAGAATATAACTCCCAATTACCATCACTAGACTGGTCTTTCAGACAGAAAATTAATTAGGGAACAAAGATTCTAAAAGATATGATAAAATAATTGGAGTTGGTTGATGTTTTCAAAACAGTACTTCTCCCCAAAACAGAATATATATTCTTTTCCAGTGCACATGGAACATTTCCAAGGATAGTTTATGTACTCAGGCACAGAAGAAGCCTCAACCAATTTAAGAAGATAAAAATAATTTCAAGCATCTTTTCTGAGTATTATACCATGAAACTAGAAATCAATCACAGAAAATGGAGAAAATATGACAACATGTAAATTAAAAAACATGGTACTAAAACAAGGGGGGAGGTGTTGTAGTAAAAGAAGAAATTAAAAAAAATCTTGAGAAATATGTCACAACACTTTACAAAGTCTATGGAATACAGTTAAAGCAGGCTTAAGAAGAAAGTTCATAGTGACAAGTTCTGCCTCAAAGTAGAAGAGCAATTTCAAGTAAATTATCTAGCGTTCTATGTAAACTAATCATGAAAAGAAGAGCCAACAAAACCAAAAGTCACCAAAAAGTGGGAAAATAAAGATCAAGGGAGAAAGAATAGAAATAAAAATTAAAAAATAGAAAAAATCAATCTTATTGTTTTTTGAAATAATCAACAAAACTGAAAAAACTCAGGACAGCTCACCAACAAGAAAAGAGAGAGCACACAAATAACATAAGAAATGAAAATGGAGAAACTACTAAGAGTAAAACAAATTTGCATAAGATCATAAGGGATTACCATGAGCAACTGCATGGAAACAAACTGGATAACCTAGAAGAAATGGAGAAGTTTCTGGAAATATTCAGCCCACCTTTATTGCATCAAGAAGAAATTGACCATTTGAACTGACAGATCACCAGAAATGGAATAGAGTTATCAATAAAATAAAAAATCTCTGCAAACAAAATTTCAGACCCAAATAGCTTCACAGGGGAATTTGACCAAACATACAAAGAAAAATACATAACAGTCCTCCTCAAATACTTCCAAAAGATTGATATGGAGCTAGAACTCCCAAACTCACACCATAAGGCCAACATTAACCTGATAACTAAACCAGACAAAGACACTACCTAAAAAGAAAACTATAGGCCAATATCTTTGATAAACATATATGTAAAATTCCTTAAGAAATTATTAACAGAATCCAACAGCATGTAAAAGATCATGCACCATTATCAAGTTAGGTTCATCCCAGGAACGCAAGGATGCTGTAACATATGCAAATCAATCAATCAATTGTGATACACCATATCAACTAAAGAGACGACAAAAAAGCACATGATCATCTCAGTAGATGCAGAAAAAGCATTTGATAACATTTAACACCTATCTGCAAAAAAATTTCTTATCCCAGAGGGAACAGAGGCACCATATCTCAACATAATAAAAGGTATTTATGACAAATATGTAGCCAGCAAGCTACTCAATGGTGGAAAAACTGAAACCCTTCTCACAAAAACCTGAGACAAGACAAGGTTGCCCATTCTCACAATTTCAATTCAATATAGTCTTGGAAATCCTAGCCACAATGATGAGGCAAGAAAATTTGATTTCCTATCAAATTATGCAAAACATTTCTTTTTAGGACTGAAACAAATGATCTTAAGTTTTAAATAGATTCATAAAAGATCCATAGTTTCCAAAGCAATATTGAAGTAAAAGAAAGAGGCTGGAGGCATAACCCATCAGGTCTCCATACACTATTGCAGAGCTACAATAATGAAAATGACATCATATTGGTAAAGAAACAGGCATATGGACCAATGGAACAGAATAGAGAGCATAGGAATAAATCTACAGGTCTATGTTCAATTAATCTTTGACAGAGTAGCCAGGAATATGAGAGAGAAAAGACCATCTCTTCACCAGCTGGTGTTGGGAAAACAGGATAGAAGCATGCAGAGCAATGGAGTTAGAACAATCCTTCACTCCATAAACAAGAATAAACTCAGAATGGCTTGAAGACTTAAGTATAAGCAAGACACAGTAAATCTCCAAGAAGAAAACAGGCAAAACACTCTGAGATAAATCTCAGCAATGATGTCCTAGAATAGACAACCCAGGTAAGGGCTGTAAGAGCAAAATTAATAAATGGGACCTAATTAAACTTATAAACTTTTGCACAGCAAAGGGAATCATAAAAGAAGCAAAATGACAACCTACAAGATTAAAGAAAATATTAAGAATCGATGCAACTGATAAAGTCTTAATTTCCAAAATATAAAGTCTTCATACAACCTAATAAGAATTAAAAAAAAAACAAGAAACCCGATCTCTAAATGTGCAGAAGCCCTAAATAAAGAAATCTACAATAGAGACATTCAAATACCACACAGATATATGAAAAAAATTACTCACTATCATTATCAGAGAAGGGCAATTCAAAACTATAATGAAGTATCACTTCACAATAGTCACAATGGTCATCATTCAAAAGTCCACAAACAATAAATGCTGTGGAAGCTGTGGAGAAAGGGAACCCTCCTACACTGTTGGTAGGAATGTAGATTGGTGCAGTCATTTTGGAAACAAGGATGGGGATTCCTATAAAGAATAAAAATAAGCAAAATATACGATCCAGCCATCCCACTTTTGGGTATATATCAAAGGGAACCCTATTCCAAAAAGACACCTGCACCCCAATGTCCTTAGAAGTGCTATGTACAAGAGTCACAACATGCAAGCAACCTAATTGCCCAACAACAGATGACAGTATAAAGAAGTTATGCCATATTTACAAATTGGAATAATATTCTGGAATAAGAAATGATAAAACAATGATATTTGCAGCAAAATGGATGTCCCCCAAAAGTGCCATTCTAATTGAAGTAAGCCAGAAAGAGAAAGAAATATAATACATGACATTACATATGAAGAAGCTTAAAAAAATATTTGGATGAAAACACTATGATTTCATCTACAAAACTGAAACACACTAGCAGATCTGCTAGAAATTTTATGATTACTGCGGAAAGGGGCTGCCAGAGGATATATTTGGGAGCTGTAGATTTATAAATGTTATCCACTATATATAATAAAAGATTTTTTCAAAATTTCTTTTGTATGACACAGCACAGTAAGTTAAATATCATGAAGTAACGTTTAATAGGCACAGAATTATACACATGTACGGGGACACTATGATGTACACCACAGATTGACACATTGTTAATGGCATACTTCAATGATAAATAAACGAATAAATATGTAAATAAATAAATAAATGACATTTAATAATAAAAGAAAAACAAAGATTCACAATACTTAACTTTACACATCAAGAATCTAGGAGAAAACAGAAAGAATAAAGAAGAAAATTGATTCAATGAGAGTAAGGCAAATAACAAGAGAAACAATTGAAAAGATAAAATAAATACCAGTCTCTGTTTTTTTTAAACATAAAGTGGACAAACATTTAGGTTGGCTAAGAAAATAAAGACTCAAATAATATTAGAAATAATAGATAAGATATTAGCTCTCATGTTGTAGAGATGCATAGCAATATAAGAAATTACCACTCGCCAAAAATTTGAATGACTGAGAACAAAAGACAAATTCCCAGAAACATATGTCTTCCCATACTGAATCAAGAAGTAATTAGAAAGTTAAATAGAGCAAAAGTGTGCATGAGTAATTTAGTAATCCATACCTCCCAAACCAGAAAATATTTACAAGATGACATTACTGTTGAATTCTGTCATACATTTGAAGACAATTTTTCACCAGTTCTTCCCCAAATCTTCCAAGAATTTGAAGGGGGTGAAAGATTCCAAACTTGTTTTATGATGCCAACTTTATTTGCATAACAATGGTAGAAAGAACATTAGATGCAAAATATGGAATATTAACCCTGATGAACACATGTGACAAAATTCTCTACAAAACAGAAGGAAAATGAATTCAACAACACATTTAATGTATCATACACATGCATGAGTAAAGGGATTTATCCCTGGGTTTAAGGATACTTCAAAATATTCAAATCAATAAAGGTGACATTCCACCCTAATAGAATGTGAAATAAAACTCACATAATCTTCTCAATAGGTGGAAAAAGAGCATTGTATATAATGCAAAATTCTTTTAATATACTCCCAACAAATTAAACTAACCCTGTCAGTGGCAAGATATCATATACACACAAACACTGTGTGGAGAGAAGCGAAGAAGTTCCCTGTTTATTTATTCTTAGAAGAAGCATTTATACAGGACATGCACAATAACTCACATATCATCTAAGTTATAACAATGTTAATAATCTTAAGCTATTTATGTCCCCATGCTCCTGCAGTAAGCACAGGATGTTAAATTATCAAGGATTGCTTTAAAGTTCATCACGGAAATTCATTAAGTAGGCCATCTCTTAACAAGCCGGCTGTGCCTGTCTTAGGTTGTCCTCCTCTGAGGATCTTACCCAGCATAGGCTATCCAGCCATCCATACTGGATACAATGAGCAGGCCATTTCTTATCCAGCCTGGATATGTGACATTCCTCACAGCTTGTTTATCAGTTCAGCCAATGGGCTTATTCTCTAGAGCCTTCAGACAGGGGCCTACAAACCCAACATCCCTAGAGAGAAAAATGGATGAAGAAAATTTGATGTATATATGCAATGGAATCAATACTTTGCATTCCTCTCAACAGTGTCCATGGTGTTACTTTATCTCCACAATCTCACCCACATCTATTTCTTTTCTTTTTGATGAGAACCTTCTGACAAGTGTGAGGTCTTGTCTCATTTTTGGTTTATGACTTACCTAATAGTTTATAACTCTGAATATATTTTCATGTGTCATTTAGCCAACTGGATGTTTTCTACAGATAATTGATTCCGATCTATCTATTCAGTTCGTATGGACACTGTTTTTATTTGGATTGTTTGCCCTTTTTTGTTGTTGTTGTCGGGTAAGAGTTTGCCATATATTTGGATATTAACACTTGATTGGAAAATATCACTTGAAAATATATTCTCCCAGTGAGTTGGTTGACTTTTAATTTTATTGATCATTTCTTCTGCAGTGTAAATCTGTTTAGAGTCATACAATCGTATTTTGTTAGATTTGCTTCTGCTTCCCTTGCCAGAGGAGACATATGTAGAATCATGGTAAGTCCATTTTCAGAGTGTACTTCTTAAGTTTTACCTTAGGATTCTTTGTTTTCAGGTTTTATGCTTTACATGCGCAGGAGTGGGATTGCTGGATCATATGATATTTCTATCTTTATTATTTAAAGGAACTTCCAAAATGTTTCCAAAGTGCTTTCACCAATTTTCATTCCCACAAACAGCGTTGGAGTGTCCCTTTTTCTCCACAACTTTCCCAGTCTTTATTATTTGTAGAGATTTGGATGACAGCCCTTCTCACTTGTGTGAGGTAAAACATTATTTTATTTTTGTCTTGCCTTTGTATAATGATTAGGAATGTTAGCATGTTTTTATGTTTCTGTTTGTTATCTGTGTGTCTTCTTTGGAGACTTGTCTTCTGCTCATTTACAGGCTTAGTTGCTTGTAGATTTTTGAAATGGTGTTGTATGAACGATTTGTGTATTATAGAAATTAGCCTCTTATTGAATGCATTGTTTCCTAATGTTTTCTCCCATTTGGAAATTCATCTTTTCATATTGCTTATTTTGCTGTTTAGAAGGTTTTAATTTTTATTAGGACCTATTTGTTTATTTCGCTTTTACTCTTTTCAGCTTGGGAGCTGGAAATTTGAAAAATTCGCTGCAATTTATGTTTTGTTTTGCATCTGTTAGTTTCCAGGAATTTTATTGTGTCAAGTATTAGATTGAGATATTAAAAACATTTTGAGTTTATTTTTATACAGTGTGAGGTAGTGTTCTAATTTCATTGATTTACATGTAGCTCTTTTGCTTTCTCAACATAACTTGCTGAAGACTGTGTTTTAGGCATTGTATGTTTTTGTTTCCTTTGTCATAGTTTAGTTGACCATAGGTGTGATGTTTTATTTCTGCCTCTGTGTTCTCTTCTAGTGATATAGATGTTTGTTCATTTTCCAGTATTGTGCTGTTTTGATTACTGTTTATATAATATAGTCTGAGATCTGGGAGGATTATGGTTTATGCCTCAAACTTTGTTCTTTATCCTCATAGTTCCTTTTGCCTTTCTGGTTCATTTGCAGTTCCATACAAATCTTAGGACTGTTTAAATTTCTGTGAAAAATATCATGTAGTTCGATCTGAATCACTTTATATCTGTTGACGATCTTTTGTAGTATGTATATTTTAACAATATTAATTCCTCTGTACTAAGACCTTGAGATTATTTTCCATTTCTTTGCATCATCTTCAAATTTATTTATCAGTGTCCTATAGATTTTATTATCTTGGTTTTTTTCTTAGGCTTTTCATTTTTGATCTGATATAATATGGATTTTTTAAAATTATGGAATATTTCATTGTTAGTGTAAAGAAATTGACTGTTTTTGTATATTAATCATGAATCATGCTACTTTGCTAAATGTGTTTATTAGATTTAGTTATTTTGGTGTGGAGAATCTTTAGGGTTCTCTGTATAGATTATCATGTCATCTAAAATAATAACAGTTTTACTTCATTCAGTCCAACTTGAATAACTTATTTTCTTGTCTGATTGCTGTTGCTAGGACTTCCCATACTGTGTTTAATAGAAATGGTGAGAGTGGACATCCTTTTATTATTCCTTAATTTGCCTTTCAGTTATTCACTTTTGCATATTATGTTGTCTGTGGGTCTGTAATTAATGACTTTAGTTATGTTGAGATATATTTCCTGAATCCTACTTTGGTAAGAGTTTTCTGTTGTTGTTTCTGTTGTTCTTGTTGTTGTTGCTGTTGTTGCTGCTATTTAATGAATAAAATTTGAAGTTTGTGAAATGCTTTTTATGGATTTATTGGGATGACCACATCATTTTCCCTTTTGGTTTGGTTAATGTGGTGTATCAATCTGATTGATTTCATGTAATTTCATCCTCTCTTATGACCCTACAATGAATTAAAATTTACATGGTGTATAATTCATTTTAGATTTTGCTGGATTTAGTTTGCTAATGATATTTTTTTAAATGTTTGCATCTATATCAATTAAAGATATTGACTTGAAATTCTCTTCACCTGTATTTTGTTTGTTGGCTTTGCTATCAGGGTGATGATAGCTTCATAGAATTAATTTGTGAGTTTCTCACATCTTCACTATTTTTGAATAGTTTGAAAAGTATAATTTCTGCTTTGTATTTCTGTATGGTTTTGCATGGGAGCTGTTTAAATCTGCACTAACGTTTAACGATTTTTTAAATGCAGATTCTACCTTTTTTCTAGTAATCAGTTTGTTCAAATTATTTCTTTCTCCTTATCCCTGTCTCTTTCTAGACATTTGTCTATTTCTTCTAATTTGTCTAGTTTATTGGAATGTAAGTGTTCACAAAATGATCCTTTTTGTGTATCTGAGGAAACAATTGTTATTTCTCTTCTTTTATTTCTTACTTTATTTCTTTGGAGCATCTATATTTTCTTCATGATACACCTGGCTAGAGGTTTTCTGATTTTGTTTATGTTAAAAAGAAAACAAAAACAAAATTTTTGGTTTTACTACTCTTTGCATGGTTGTTTTTTCCCTCTAATATATATTTGCACCTGTCATATTTAGGATAATGTTTTTTCTTTTTAAACTTTTTTTAATTGATTTTTAATCATTTTACATATTTGTCTCAAATTCCATTGTAGAGCACAACTTTGTAGTTACAATGAACATATAAACAGTTGTCCCATTTTTTCCCCTGTGAGCTGCCGTAAGATCTTTTATATATTTCCCTGTGCTATAAAGTAAAATCCTGTTTATCTATTCTACAATTTTGACCTCCCAGCCTATCTCTTCCCACACCCCAGCCGCTTGGCAACCAAAACTTTGTATTCTCTGCCTGCGAGTCTATTTCTGTTTTGTATTTATGCGTTATTTATTTGGCTTTGTTTTGTTTTTAGATTCCACACATGTGCCATCTCATATGGTATTTTCCTTTCTCTTTCTGGCTTACTTCTCTTAGACTGATTTTCTCCAGGACCATCCATGTTGCTGAAAATGGCATTATGTTGTCAGTTTATAAGGCTGACTACTAGTCCATTGTATAAATATACCACCTCTTCTTTAGCTAGTCAACTGTCGATGGACATTTAGGCTTTTTCAATGTCTTGGCTATTGTAAGTAGTGCTGGCTATGAACATTGGGGTGCAAGTGTCATTCTGAAGTGGGGTTCCTTCTGGATTTATACCCTGGAGCGGGATTCCTGGGTTATATGATAAGTCTATTCCTAGCGTTTTGAGGAATCTCCATCCTGTTTTCCACAGTGGCTGCACCAATCTGCATTGCCACCAGCAGTGAAGGACGGTTCCTTTTACTCCACAGCCTCTCCAGCATTTGTCATTTGTGGATTTTTGAATGATGGCCATTCTGACTGGTGTGAGGTGAAACCTCATTGCAGTTTTGATTTGCATTTCTCTGATAATCAGTGATATTGAGCATTTTCTGATGTGCCTTTTGATCATTTGTATGTCTTCCTTGGAGAATTGCTTGTTTAGGTCTTCTGCCCAATTTTGGATTGGGTTGTTTATTTTTTTTTATTCAGTTGGATGTGCTACTTATATACTCTTGTGATCAAGCCTTTGACGGTTTCATATGCAAATTTTTTCCCATTCCGTGGGTTGTCTTTTTGTTTTAGTTCTGGTTTCTTTACTGTGCAGAAGATTGTAAGTTTCATTAGGTCTCATTTGTTTATTCTTGCATTTATTTCTTCTACAAGAAAATTTTTGAGACGTATGTCAGATAATGTTTTACCTATATTTTCCTTTTGTAAGTTTATTGTATCTTTTCTTATGTTTAAGTTTTGATCCTTTCTGAGTTTATTTTTGTGTATGGTGTTCTAGCTTCTTTGGGAGTGTTCTAGGTTCATTGAATTACATGCTGCTGTCCAGTTATCCCAACACCAGTTGCTGAATGGACTATCTCTATTCTATTGTAATTTCTTGCCTCCTTTGTCTAAGATTAATTGACCAAACGTTTGTGGGTTCATTTCTGGGCTCTCTATTCTGTGCCATTGGCCTATATGTATGTTTATCTACCAATACAGTGCTGTCATGTTGAACGTAGCTGTATAGTATTATCTGAATCATTAGAGTAATGAAATGCCACTGATATTTGAACCTTAAACTTGTAACCTGCTTCCTTACTGAATTCTTTGATCAGCTGTAGTAAATTCATTCTTTATCTTGTGGGATTTCTATAAATAGTAACATATTATCTGCATATAGTGAGACTTTTATCTCTTCCTTTCCAATTTGCATACCTTTTACTTCTCTCTCTTGTTTGATTGCTGTGGCTAGGACCTCCAAGTCTATCTTGTGTAAGAGTCATGATAGTGTGCATCCTTTTACTTTCCCAGATTTTAGTAGGAAGAATTTGACTTTCTAACTGTTGAGTACTATGCTGGAAATAGGTTTGTTATTTATAGCTTTCATGACGCTGTGATATAATCCCTCTATGCCCACTTTGGTGAGTTTTCTTATCATACATGGGTGTTGAAATTCATCAAACGCATTTCCTGCATCTATTGAGATGATCATGTTGTTTTGGTCCTTTCTCTTGTTGATGTGCTGTATTACACTGATTGACTTGCATATGTTGAACCACCCCTGTGTCCCTGGCATGATCCCAACTTGGTCATGAAGTATATTCATTTTTCTGTGCTGTTGGATTCTATTTGCTACTATTTTGGTGAGGACTTTGTGTCTGTGTTCATCTGTGATATTGGCCTATAATCCTCTTTCTTGGAAGTGTCTTTGCCTGGTTGTGGTATCAGGGTGATTGTGGATTCATAGAATGACTTTGGGAGGATTCCTTCCTTTTCAAAATTCTGGAAGAATTTGAGAAGAAATGGTATGAGTTCTTCTTTGTACGTTTGGTAGAATTCCTCAGTGAAGCCGTCCGGTCCTGGATTGTTATTTGGAGGGAGGTTTTATATTGCTATTTTGATTTCATTTCTAGTGCTCTGATTGTTCAAGTGGTCAGTTTCTTCTTGATTAAGTTTTGGTGGACAGTATGTTTCCACAAATGTGTCCATTTCCTCTAGGTTATCCAGTTTGTTTCCATAAACTTTTCATAATATTCTTGTATGATATTCTGTTTTTATATTATATTAGTTTGTAAATTCTCCATTCTCCTTTCTTATTTTCCATATTTGTGCTCTCTCTCTTTTCTTATTTTTGAGTTTGGCCAGTGGTTTCTCGATTTTACTAGCTTTTTCGAAAAAGCAGCCTTTGGATTGGTTGATTCTTTTCCTAGGGTCTTTTTAAACACTATATATTTTATTTCCTCCCCATTATTTATGATTTCCTTCCTTCTGCAGCCTTTGTGGTTTTTTGTTCTTCTTTTTCTAGTTCATTCTCCTGATGGGTAAAATTGTTAATTTGTGATTGTTCTTCTTTTTTGAGGAAGGCCTGTATCGCTTTAAACTCCTCTCTCAACACTGCTTTTGCTGTGTCCCATAAATTTAGTGTGGTTTTGCTTTCATTTTCTTTTTTCTCAAGGTATATTTTCATTTCAGCTTTGATTTCTTCATTGACCCTTTGGTTTCTTAATAACATATTGTTTAATCCCCATGTTTTGCTTTTGTTCTCCTTTGTTTCTCTGTTGTTGATTTCTAGCTTCATGGCATTGTGGTCAGTAAAGATGCTTGAGGTAATTTCTATCTTCTTAAAATTGCTGAGCTTTCTTTTGTGCCCATGTATATCATGAATACTGGAAAATGTCCCATGTGCACTTGAAAAGAATGTATATACTATTTTGTGGGGGTGCAATGCTCTGAAAATATCCATCAAGTGTAATATTTCTATTGTATTATTTAACTTCTATGTTGCCTAATTTATTTTCTGTAACTATGACAAGTCCAGTTATGTTAATGCAGTGTTGAAATCTCCAACTATGATTAGATTCCCAACACTATCCCCTTTTATATCTGTTAGTAATTATTTCATGTACTTAGGTACTCCTCTATTTGTTGCATATGTATTTATGAGTGTGCTATCTTCATCTTGTATCACACCTTCAATCATTATAAAATGTCCTTCTTTATCTTTCTTTATGGCGTTTGATTTAAAGATTATTTTGTCTGAAATCAGTACTGCAACACCTGCTTTTCTGGCTTTTCCATTTGTATGAAATACGCTTTTCCATCCTTTCACTCTCAATCTATATGTGTCCTCTCTGAAGTGGGTCTCTTGTATGCAGCATATTGAAGGTTCTTGCTTTATTATCCAGCCTACCACTCAATGACTCTGACTGGAGCATTTAGTCCATTAACACTTACAATAATCGATGATATGTTTGTGTTTATTGCCATTTTGACCTTAACTTTTCAGTTGATTTGGTATTTCCTCTTTGTTTGTTTCATCTGCCTTTTTTGGTTTGGTCATTTTCCTTTGTATTGTCATGAAATTTATTCAGTATTAGTGACTCCCTGAATAAGTTTTTGTCTTGTTTTTACCCTTTTTTATGTCTATTAGACCATTGGTATAACTGATCTTATTAAACTGATAGTATCATGATCTAAAAACCATCCTACTGAGAACAAAATATTTTAAAAGGAAAACCCCCCCAAAAATTCTCTATTTTCCTTCTTCCCTTTCCCACTCTCAATGATTTGTATCTCTTGCTTTCAAGTTTTGTGTTTATTTTATTTGTAATTCTTGAGTTATCACGCTTCCAGCCGTGAGTTTTATATTTCTGTAGCATCCTGCTGCTTTTCTTTGTAGAGTACAATTTTCAAAATATCTTTTAGCATGGGTCTAGTGTTGCTAAACTCTAGTAGCTTTTCTTTTCTGTGAAATTCTTTATGTCTCCTTTTACCATAAATGATAGCCTAGCTGGTTAAAGTATCCTAATGTATATAATTGTTTTCATTCAGGACTTTGAATATATCTTGCCACTCCATTCTGTTCTGCAGTATTTTTTTTGTGAAATCAACTGTGTGCCTTATAGGGATTCCCTTGTAACTCACTCTTTGCTATTCTCTTTCTGCCTTTAGGATCATTTCTTTCTCCTTGTCTCTGGCCATCTTAATTACATGTCTTGTTGAGGGTTTATTTGAGTTCTTCCTGTTTGGGACACTCTGAGCTTCCTGTACTTGGATATCTGATTTCTTCTTTAAGTTTGGGAAGTTCTCAGTCATGATTTTTTCAAACACCTTTGCAATCCACTTTGATCTTTCCTCCCCTTCTGGGAAATTTATCATGCCAATATTGGCATGCTTTCTATTATCCAATAGGTCTCTTATGCTTTTTTCATTTGTTTCTCATTGTTTCACTTGTAGCTCTTCTCATTGTCTGCTTTCTATTGTCCTGTCTTCTAAGTCACTAATTCATTCCTCTGCATTGTTTAGTCAGTTTTGTGACATCTTTAGATCATTCCTCATCTCAGTCAACGGTTTTACCATTTCTACTCAGTTCTTCTTTATAGCTTCCATTTCATTTTTAACATATTTTATATGTCTGAACACTATGTTTTATTTCCTACAGTAATTTGATCACTTCTTTTTTGAAATCTTGATCTAGTAGGATATTGATGTCTATTTCACTGATCATTCTTTCAGGGGATTTCTCTTGCTCTTTTAATTGGGAATGGTTTGTCTGCTTCTTCATCTTGCACCTACCTCTCTGGCACTGTGGTTTATGGAGTATCAGTTATCTACTGTGGTCCTAAAGGAGGTTATCTACCTAATGTCTATTTAGTAATACAACTAAAAAAGAGTTAAAAGAGAGAGGGAGACAAAGAATTTTAAAGAACGGGAAATAAATGTTTGAAGACATTGTAAAATACATAATAGAAGAGCAAGTTGAAGCAGAGTTTTGAAAATTAATAATAATAAAAATATTTTTGAAATTTCAATGGGATTTGAAAGGGGGTATTTACAATTGCCTAAGAAGTAAACATTAAGAGGGTAATAGAAAATGGAACAGGAAAAATCAGATTAAAACAAGGGGGTGGTCAGTGTCCTCCTGGAGACTGTGTAACTTTAATGTGAACTCTTTCTGTATTCATCCTGGTTTGGAAGCTCAGCTTGCTTATTCCAGTCGCCCTCCATTGGGGCCCTTATCTGTGCAGCTCCCAGGGCCTGTCGGCAAGCAGATCACTCCTACTCCCAACAGTGGTTCTGGAGCAGCTCTCTTTATTGTTGGCTGTCTTGTCACTGCCGTGACCGATGCCTCATTCAGAAGTTTCAGACTGACCAGGCAGGAGTGTGCATCAATCCCTCTCCCAGCCACATGGTCAGGGGCTGCCTTCCAGCCCAAGTGTTCAGTGGCCAACAGCCCCCTCAGGGTGCCAGTCTCACCACTGTTATGTACCCTGTCACTCATCTGGACCAAAACCCAGTGCCTTGTTTGCCTTGACAGAGCATGTTCTCTGAGGAAATAGGACAGAAAGATCTTATCTGCCTCAGGCTGTAGACAAGTCCCCATCTGGTGCTTGAGGCTGCTAAGTCCTTAGGAGTGAATGCAGGTTTTTCTCTCACTGCTGCCAGGGTGCAAAGCACCAGAGGCTATGGTGGCTGTGTCTGAGCCCGAGGTTTCTTGTCATAGATAGTTTTGTGGCTTTTCAGAGATGGGGAATGCACCTTTCCCCTCCCAGTACACGTCTGCCCTGTTGTTAAATGGAGGGCCCAGGTTATTCCCCCCTGTGCACTGACAGCAATGGCGCACAGCTCCCTCCATTCCCCTAGGCTGCCTCAGTGCATCCATCCTCATCTTTCACCCAGATCAGGCAGCATGGCCCTGCCCCCAGCTGCCAGGGTGCATCTTGCATTCGGGGTCACAGGGATCCTCTGTGCCTGTTTAACTTAGTATTGTCAGTCAACTTATACTCTGTAGAGGTCCAATCCTTGGAGGTGCCCCCTCCATCCTGCCGACCTCTCAGTTGGAGAGGAGAGACCCAGTGAATGAGTGCCAGTCTTTCTTTGCTGCTCCCTCCCTGTGGGAACTGTCCCAATCTGTTTTGCCTTTTCTTCTTTCATTCTTCATTTTCTTCTACCAGATTTTATGCATCTTAATCTTTTGAAGACGACATTGTTCTATCAGAGTTTTGTAGGTTCTCTGCTTAGCTGAGTGGGTCTGTGGATGTGAGTCTTGGTGCACTTGTGGGAAAGGTTGAGCTACAAGCATCCTTCTGATCCATCATCTTGGCCTCCCCCACAATAAGTCTCACTATATGGTGGAAGATAAACACAGCCAGGAAATACATGGAAAAGATGTTTCATGGGAATGACAAGAAAGTGCAGTTTGCAATGTTCAGCTCATACAAAATACGTTTTAAAATAAGGGCCACAATGAAAGATAAATATGAAATTATATAAAGAAAAAGAGATCAATATAAAAATAGAGTATTACACTCATTAAATTATATATGGACCCAGCACTGTAGATCCTAAAAATAAAAAGAAATATTAGTAGACATGAAGGAATTAATTCATTATATATCAGTAATAGTAGATGGCTTGAACACCTCACTATTCTGATGGCCATATCATCCAGAAAGAATATCTGTAAGGAAACAGAGTTCTTAATGGCATATTAGATCATTTGAGTCTAACTGAGCTATTGGACACTGCATCAGAAAAGGAGAACAGAATAACTTCTCAAGTGTGCACAGGATGTTATCTAAGGAATAAACCACATATTATGTCATGAAATGAGCCTCAGGAACTTTAACCTATTACAGATTACAGCAAATATTTTCCATACACAAAATTATGAAACTATGCAACAACTCAAAAAAGAACAGGAAAAGCACAAACATGAGATTAAACCTCATCCTTTAAAAAAATAAAATAAAACAAGGTCAATGATGAAATCAAAGAGGTCATAAAATCATACCTGGGGAAAAATTGCAATGAAAACACAGCTTCATCAAATGTATGGGATGCAGCAAAGGCAAATCTAAGAGGGAAGTTTAGAACAAATCTAAGAGGGAAGTTTAGAACAGTTTCTACAAGGAAAAAGAAAAAACTCACAAAAAGGATAAAGCTTACCACCAAAAATAACTGGAAATAAGAACAAACAAAACCCAAAGGCAGTAGAATGAGAAATCTTTGATGATTAGTTTGAAAATAAATAAAGTAAAAATTAAAAAAGAAATTAAAATTCATAAAATCAACAGCTATTTTTTCTTAAATATTTTTACATATTGATAAGCATTTAGCAAGGCTTATCAAGAAATACAGAGTGGACCCAAACAAAATAAGAAATGATACAGTAGAAATGATTTCTGATAGTACAGAAATGCAAACAAAGATTATGAAAGCACTCTGAGCAGTTACG
The DNA here is from genome assembly GCF_048564905.1 of Vicugna pacos. NCBI lineage: Eukaryota > Metazoa > Chordata > Mammalia > Artiodactyla > Camelidae > Vicugna > Vicugna pacos. The sequence goes on from NW_027328741.1 coordinate 6,472,193, forward strand.
TGACAACCAACTGGACTACCTTAAAGAAATGGACAAATTTCTTGAAACGTACTGCCTGCCAACACTGAATAAAAAGAAAACTGAAAACTTGAAAAGAGCAATCAGTTAAGTTAAATAAAATCTATAATTTTAAAAACATGCCTTGAATAAAATGCCTAGATGCCTTCAATACAAACTCTTTCCTCTCAACTATTTCAAAAATTGTAGGAGGAAGGAAAATTCCCAAGGTTATTCTATGAGGCCACTAATACCATGATAACAAAGCCAGTCAAAACACTACCAAAAAAAACCCCAAAAATGTAAACACAATATCCTTGATGAATATATATTCAAAAATCCCCCAAAAACATCATCAAATACATAGAAAGGATTATAAATGAGGATCATTTGGATTCCTTCCAGAGTCACAGGGATGGTTCGACATACACAATTCCATCAGCATGACACATATTTAATAAAGGAAGGGCAAAATTCAGAGGACCATGTCAATACAGAATGAAAAAGCATTGGACATAATTCAACATACATTCGTGATCAGAACTCTCATGAAAGAGAGTACAATGGGAACATCTCTCAACACACAAAAATTCATTTATAACAACTTATAATACTTAGGGGAAAAGCTGAAAGCCTTCTGGGTAAATTTGGAAACAAGACAAGGATTCCTACTCTCAGCACTTCTGTTCCATAGTAAAAGAAGAAAGGGAAAGGAAAGAAAAAGAAGTAAAAGAAATGCAAAATAGAAAGAAAGAGGCAAAATTTTCACCAGTACTGATGACATAACAATCTACATAGAGTCCTAAAGCCTCCACAGAGACTAATATCAACAATAAGTAATTTCAACAAGGGAGCAGGGTACAAGATTAATGTAAAATTGTCTGTTGCATTTCTACACGTTAAACATGAGACACCATAAAATGGACATTGGAAGCAATGCTATTTAAAATCCCACCCCCTGAATACATTGGAATAAATGCAACAAATATATGAAAGCTCTATATACTTAAAATAAAAAAAATTGACAAAGGAATTAAAAATGATTCAATAAAATGGAAAGATGTCTTGTGCTCTTGGATTGAAGGAGTTAATATTGTTAACATGGCCGAACTACACAAAGAAACCTACAGATTTAGTGCAATTCCTGTTACGAAGATGTAGTATTTCCCACAGAACCAGAAAATAAATAAATCTGTTTTACATAAAACCATTAAAAATTGTCAAAATGATCTTGAGAAAAAACAACAAATCTGGAGATATAAACCTCCCTGATTCCTTACTATACTACAAAGCTACAGTAATAAAAACAGCATGGCATTGGCACAGAGATATAATCAATAAAATCAGATAGAGAGCCTAGAAATAATTCCACACACCTATGAGCACTGAATCAATGTTAAAAGAGGCTAGATTACACAATGGAGAAAAGACAGTCTTGTCAATGGATGCTGTTTGGAAAGTTGGACATCTACATGTAAAACAGTGAAATGAGAGCATTCCCTGACATCATGTAAAAAAATAAACTCCAAGAGTATTAAGGACCTAAATGTAAGACCTGATACTATAAAACTTCTAGAAGGGGATATAGGTGATACACTATTGGAAATATATCATAAGAATATTTTCTTGTATCAGTCTCCTATGGCTGAAATAATAAAAGCAAATATAAGCAAATGGGACCTAAATAAACTTGAAAACTTCTTCACAGCTAAGGACACTTGAATGAAATGAAAACACTGCCTGTGTAATTGGAAAACTTATCTGCAAATAGTGCAAGTGACCAGGGGAAAATAGATGCAGATTAGAAGATGTAACATGGATTTAGGTTACCCAACTCAATGTGAAAAACAAAAACCCAATCAAAAAAAGAGCAGAGTACCTGAGTTAATATTTTTCCAAAGGAAACATAGAGAAGGGTAACATGCAAGTGATAAAAATGCTCAACATTACTAATTATTAGTTAATAGCATTTCAAAACCACTTTTTAATATCTTATATCTCTGCCCTCCCCTATCATTTCTTGTTTTGTATTGGTGAGTTTGCTAATCTCTCTTCCAAAAGACAGTCTTCTTCCAATGCTTTCTGTCGCATTATTCATATCATTTATTAAGTTTGTCTCGTCCTCCAATAATGTTTGTTTGTTTCATAGTTTTAGTCTCTTAGGTAATGTAATCCGTATCATCATTTATTTTATTCATGAGCTAGCTAAACTGCTTTCTGAGTTTTGTTTTTTGTATTGAGTATCTGTATGACATCTGTTTGGATTCTCTATTAGTTATACGGCAATATTCCATGACTTTAAGTTTGTTTCCTTCAGGGTTGATATTGTGTGTGTGTGTGTGTGTGTGTCTGTGTGTGTGCGTTTGCCTGTGCGTGTGTGTCTGTGTCTGTGTCTGTGTCGGTGTCTGTGCCTGTATCTCTGTGTGTGCGTGCCCTATAATATTACTGTGATTGGTCATGATCTTGGTAAATTATTACTCTGATGACACTAAAACACAGATTGGGATTTGGAGTCCTTGCTTTTGTTTTCTGGTAGTTTGCAATATTGCACAATTTTTGGTTTTACCTATCTGAGCTACCTCTGATAATATTTCAAAATGGCACTTTCCAGTCGCTACTGTCTGGATAAAAGATTGCTTACATTGTCACTCCTTACACAACTCTGGTAGTTAATGCCACTGTTGTCACTGGGCCGTTGAATCCTTTCTTTTATCTGATATCCCTAAAGACTCAGTGCACACACTGAGGAATAGTGTAAAGACAGGTGGGTCATTGGAATCAGGCAAGTGCCTTTGCCATGTCCAATGTTGCAAGGTACAATGTCTCTACCACTATGAATGTGGAGTAGGGAGAGTGTCATGAATGTGTGAGTGTCAAAAGGATGGAAATTCTGTCTGCATTGTGGCTCCCTCCTAGTTACCTGTGACCGTGAGTACTGATGCAGTTGGAGGCTGAAGATTTGTGAACCACTGAGACCTTGTTTCTACTGGGTACTCTGAAACTGTGGGCTCAGATACCCTAGTAAGTGGGACTTGGTTGCAGGCACCAACACTGCTTTTCCCTCATTTAAGCCAACTTTATGTGTTTTAGCCCACCAAACTTCAGCTGTACACATGTGTTCTCTAGTATTGTTTTGTGTTGTAGTTATTTTTGTTGAGATGTGATTGTTTCACTGACTGTAGATTTAAGGGTAAAGACAGAAATAGTTTAAACATGTCACTTTATTCAAAGTCTATAATTTTTCATTTAAAAGCTTAAATTCTAATAAGGACATTATAAGAACAGTAAAGAAAGTGAACAAATCACCTCCCTTAATATCAGAGTGCTACAAAATATTTTGTTTTTCCTGGGTTTATTTCTTCAATGTTTTTCCCACATGCATGCACATTTTAGTATAATATATGCCTATAATCTCTTTAAAATCATTTAAATTATTAAAATATTTCTCTGTGCTGTAATTATAGCCCTGTTGCTTCTCTATTTTTTAACTAGAATCTTGCATAATTCTGTCTTCCCCATCCTTCTTCCCTGTCCCCAGTGTAAACCACTAGTTGGTACACTACACATATATATGTGATTCTGTTTCTTCTTTTTATGATTATTTCTCTTATATATTTAGTTTCCTCATGTAACTGGTAACATAGAGTGTTTTTCACTGTATGTCTTATTTTCCTATGTGCAACACACTCTGGGTCCAGTCACATTGTTTCAAATGGTAGAATTTTATTTTTTGATATGAGAATGACTACGTATTTATTATGTTATCTATATCTCACATCAACTCAGCCAATCATCTGTTGATGGGCAGTTGAGTCGTGCTTCTATCCTTGGCTATTATAAATGATGTTGTTAAGAACGTTGTGGGTAATATATCCTTTAAAGTTAATGTTTTCATTTTTTTTCAGATTTATATCAAAAACTGGAATTGCTGCAACTTCTATTTCTAGCTTTCTTAGCACTGTCCCCACTTTAATAATAGTGGATGCATCAATTTATATTTGTAACAACAGTCTACTTGGGTTCCATTTTATCAACATTCTTATTAATGTTTGTCATTTGAAGAATTTTTTTAATAGTCATTTTGGTTGCTGTGAGATTATATTTCATTCTGGTTTTGATTTATGATTTCCTAATGAATAGCAACGTTATGTTTCTTTGTGCATGAAAATCATCCACATGTCTGTTTTTGAAAAGTTTCCATGAAGATCCTTCAACTGTTTATAAGTTGGTGTATTTGTTTTTTAAATATTGAGTCTAATATGCTATATATACATTATGGATATTAACATCTCATTGGTTTCATAGTCTGAAACTCTTCCTTCTATTCTGTGTGTTGTCATAAGTCTTGCTGAAGGTTTCCTTTGCTCTGCAAAAGGTTTTCATTTCACACTTATACAAGAAGTGGAATCACTGTATCACATAGTACATCTATTTTTTCCTCAGTATAATTAAAAACTGTTATTGTTAATTTTCTTTTTTTTTACTTAGGAGATAGATCAAAATTAAATATTCCTATGATTTATCACAAAGGCAATTCTGCTCCTTTTCTTGGTCAGAAATTGTATAGTTTCAGGTTTTACATTTAGGAAATTAATCCATTTCATTTTTATTTTGTATAGTATGGATGGAAGTGCTCTTACATCTACCTTTTACATGTACTGTCCAGTTTTCTCAGAACTATTTGTTGAAGAGACTACCTTTTTTCCATTGTATACGCTTGCCTCCTTCATTGTAGACTAATTGACAATATACGTGTGTGTTTATTTTAGGACTCTTTATTTTGTTCCATTGATCTATGTGACTCTTTTAGTGATATAGTTTGATGTTTTGTTTACTGTAGCTTTGCAGTATGTTCTAAATTCAGGGAGGATAATACCTACAGCTTTGTTCATTTTTCAAAGGTAATTTTAGAAAATTTGGGTCTTTCACAATTTTGTATAAATTTTATTATTTTTCTCCTTGTTTTGTAAAGAAACATATGGATTATGTGAGAATAGTAATTTACTAAAAGAAGAAAACCTGAGAAAAATTGTAAATTGTGGAGGATAAATCATACAATATTAAGCAACCAATGTATTCCTGCATAATTCAAAGAAAAAATACATGAAGAAATATGACAACAAAAACAAAGTCCATGTGATATAGCAAAATCAGTATTAATAGTGAAGCTTACAGCAAAACAATCCCATTTATACAAGTAAGAAACATCTCTCACTTATACATAATCTTACAAACAAAAGATGTTGCAAAATAATAAACAAACTTGTTAGTAGAAAGAAAGACAGCTGAAAGGTCAGACTATAAATAAATAAAATAACGATTAAAAAAAGGAACATCAAAACAAACTACATAATGGCCTTTGAAAGATAAATATAACTGATAAACATTAATGAGACTCATGAGAAAAAAGAGAGTACAGTTTAATAAGCTCCAAAATAAATGAGAAGTTACAGCTTATATCAAAGTAACACAAAGCACCATAAGATGATACAACAAATTATATGCCAACTGAAATGGAATCCCTAGAAGAAACGGAAAATTTCTTAGAAAGACCAAATCTCAGAATGGAATGAGAAGTAGAAAATATTAACAGATTATCCCTAATGAAATTGAATTAGTAATTAAACAAAATCTCCCAAGAAACAAAATTCCAGGCCTAGACAGCTTCACAGGTGACTTCTGCCAATCATTTAGAGAAGAGCTATCACAAATACTTCTCAGAGAATTCCAAAAATTTGCGGAGGAAGGAAGGCTTCCTACCCCGCATTTCTGTATTACACTAGCACTAAAACAGGAACAAATACCTCATAAAATTTCAGTTTAAATACTACTGATAAGCATACATGCAAAAATCATCAATAAATATTAGCAAAGCAAACAAAACATTAAAAGGATGATACAGTATGATTAACTCACTTTTATCCCAGTGATGTAAAATTGATTCATTACCCACAAATTAATCAATATGATACACGAAACTAACAAATTAAAAAATAAAAATTGTATGGTCACCTCAAAATTGTCTTAAAATCTTTTGACAAATTCAGTATCTATTTATGATTAAATTTCTCCTCAAAATGGGTATGAGGAAACGTACCTCATTACAGTTAAGGTCGTATAAGACAAGTACTCAGCTAACATGACACTCACTGATTAAAAGCTGAAAGCATCCCCTGTAAGAGCAGGAAGAAGACAAGAATGTTCACGTTTACCACTATTATTCAGTATTTTATTGGAAATTCTAGCCATAGATTTCCAAAATAAAAGTAAATACAATATAGCTATTTCAGAAAAGGAGTAAAAGAATCTGTAAGCAGATGAAATACTTTAAACAGAAATCATAAAGAAGATGCCACAATACTATGAGGGCTTATCAATGCATTGGTAAAATTTCAGAATATAAAATTAACATACAGAAATCTTGCATTTTTACACACTAACAACAAGCTAACAGATAGAGAAAGTGAGGGAACTGTTTCATTTACAGTTGCATTATAAAAAAAATCAAGAAATGTATCCAACCAAGGAGGTAAAAGACCTATACTCAGAAACCTATAAAATATTTATAATAGAAATTGAAGATAATGCAAACAGATGAAAGGATATACTGTGTTCATAGATTAGGAAAAAAATATCTTTTAAATGACAGAAGTAGCCAAGAAAATACACAAATTAAATTCATTGCCTTTCAAAATACAAATGGCATTTTCAGACACTTACAAAAAATAATTATTAAATTTGCATGTAAACACAAAAGAGTTGAAATCACTTAAAAAAAAGAAAAGAAAACAAACTTAAAGCACAAACAACTTTGACAAAGAACAAAGAGGATGTAACACTGTCCTTGATTTTAAATTATAATACAAAGCTACAGTAGTGAATATGGTAGTGGCACAGAACAAACAGAATAATGGAACAAAACAGAATGCCTAAAAATGAAATCAGAAAGTTATAGTCATTTAGCCCATTACCAAATAATGAATATACAGTGGAGGAAAGGTAATCAACAGGCACATGAAAATGGTCAACAGAACTAACGATCAGAATAAAGCAAGTCCAAAACCCAATGAGATATTATGTCACTCCTGTCAGAATCACGATGATCAAAAAGATAACAAATATAAATATTGGAGAGGATGTAAGAAAAAGCACCCTGATGCACTGCTTGAGTGAATGTAAATTTATGATGCCACTGTGGAAAACAGTATGGAGATTTATCTAAAAATTAAAAATGAAATATGATTCAACATTTCCATATCTGGATACTTATTCCAGGAATGTAAAAACATAATCAGAAAAGATAAATTCTATCCTCTATTCACTGTGGCATTATTTACAATACCCAGGCAATAGAAGCAAATTAATTGCTCATCAATAGATGATGGATAATGAAGATGTGTGTTTATAGCATATATATCAACCCATCTATTAACTACAGACTTATCTATATTTATTTATATATACAAATAAAATAAAAAATATATATATGTATATTTATATATATGCACACACACACATAAAAATACAATGGGTTTTTACTCAGCTCTAAAAAGAATAAGTTCGTGTCATTTGCAACAAATGGGAAGACCAAGAGGATAATATGCTAAGTGAAATAAGTCAGACAGAGAATGACAAAGGCAGAATGGTTTTACTCATATTTGGAATTTAAAACAAATGACTACAACAAAACAGAAAAGGAGTTATAGATATAGCAAGAAACAGGTTGCTCACAAGAAGGAAGGAATTGTGGTGAAGAAAAAGAAATATTTGAGGAAATTTAAGAGACAAAATTAACCAGTTGCAAATTAAATGATTCAGGGACAAGAAATGTACTGTATGGGGAATAGTCAATAACTGTGAAATATGTTTAAATAGCAACATATCATAAATATATCTATTCTTGTGATCAGTTTGAAATGTATCAAAAATGGCAAATAGTATGTTATGTAAGAGAAAATGCCACAGAGTTATAGACTAAAGTATGCTTCAAAAACAAACACACACACTTATAGAAAAAATAATTAGATTTGTAGTTAACAGAGGCAGGGTTTGTGAAAGGAGAATTTGATTAATGCACTCAAAAGCTACAAACCAACAGCTGTAAAATAAACGTCTTCTAGGGATGCCCCGTAGTAATATGAAAATTAAAATTAATACTGCTTTATATTCTATATGAATGTTGTTAAGAGAGTTGACCATAAGTTTTCTCATCACAACCAAAACACAAATTGTATTTCTTTAAAATTATATCTACATGAGATAACGAATTCTCCCTAAACTTGCTATGATATTTATTTCATGATACTTATAAAACAAATCACTATTCTGTGCACCTAAACTTACACAATGTTTTATGCCAATTATATCTCAATAAAAGCAGAAGGAAAAATGGAAATTCAATGATTATTTTTTCCATGTAATTTTTCATGATTGTTTTTGCAACAATTAAACTTCATTCATGATATACTTATCCTAGGTAAAGATACAAATAAATAAATGATTCTAATAAATTATACATAAAGATACTAATAAAATTAGTGTTTTACCATGCCTTAAACTTTCTTCATGTTAAAAGCCCACTGCTTCTGTAGGCATCAAAATTTCATTCTGTGAATTCATCTGAGTTTAGAGAATGGAATACAAATTTAAAACTGGCTGTTCTTGCTGTGATTGATAATGTTCAATGTCTCTGACCGATGGTCTCATCTCCCGACAGCATCTGTTAGAAAGGAACATGCTAGGTTGCTAAAAATCTCAGTTTGGTAAAATCTCAGAACTCCTACAATTTTTAACTTTTTCAATGGGAATGCAATACTGACAAAGACTTGATTTTGGATAACAATGTGTTTTTTACTCATGGTTGCATTAGGAGATGTGAGGACAAACCCTGATATCCAGAACAAACATACTTGTTCAAGTGCTGGGCAAAGGAGTGTAAAGGTTCCCCATTATTAGGACTGAGGACCGCATTCAAAATGATGACCACGCCCACTCTATTCCAGGTAGTCCAAGGAAAAAAGTTTATTGCAATTACTAGGTGAACAGAAATAAGTCAGTGGTTCAGTCTCTATAAATTATTCAATGGGTGTTCAAAGCCAAAATAATTTGTGTCAACAATGAGAATTTAAAAAAATGAAAACATAGACATAAGCTTAAATTAAAAAGGAGACACAGTCCAGTGCTGCGTTCTGGGGACTGGAGAATGTATATGCTTCAGTCCAATTCAAGGGTTCATTGGTTGGCCCTAGCATCAGCTCGGGATTCAATGAATAGTTAACAATTAGTATACTGGGAGAAATATAAACTACCTCTACCTGATCGGAAGAAAATCTGGTGGCTCAATAAAACTCTTAATTCACAGAGATTCTGCCAGATGCAGAGGAATAATTGACTGATGACTCAACTAAGACAAACTTAGTTACAGCTTAACAATCCACCTTCTCTCACACACACACTGGTAGACAGATTTGTAATATTTAGTAGGAAGAATTCAGTGGGCATAGCTCGGACAAAAGTTTTCAAAGCACAGGCCAACATTTGTACTTTTGCCAATGGTCTAGTTTTCCCAGTTAGAAAATTACACATGGACAAATAATATTCTTCCTTAGAATTTCTAATTTTGAAATTATACTGTAGCTTTTGACTTATCAGTATAGAACCTTGTTAAGATGATCATGTTAAGACCCACTGTCTGATAAGAGAGCTGGAAACTAGCTGCTGAACCAGCCCATATGAACCCCAGACTGCTAATTTAGGCAACAACATAGCCACTATCAGTGTTGAGCTGATAAAATTAAAAGATTGATGTTTCTGTTGTAGGAACAACCACTGCTGTCCAGACACAGATCTCCTGCTGCAAGCGGGTTCTTTTCTTCTCTTGGTAAGGGCCATACTGGTGGGATGTTGCTAGAGCTTACCCTGGCCCATTTGCCCATCTTCCAGATAATCAAAGGCTTTCTTCACAACTGGTGACAAATTTTCAGGACTCAGTGTTGCCATTCCACTCTTTTCAGCTGACAATGGCTTCACTATTGTGAGCAGAAGCCTTAGGCTACCTGACATTGCCTACAATTTTTCCAGCATATCAGGGCATTTCACATTCTGAAAATGCTTCACCTTTTATTTTAAATTAAAGGGAAATAGTCAAAGTCTTCCATGAATATTTTATATTTCCTAATATCTGCAGAAATTTGGTATTCCTACAGTTGGACAAATTTTTAATTTCACCACCCTCACCTCTTTCTAGTCCACACAATTTAGATTGCAATTTGGTTCCTGAATATGACCACCACTACAAAGGGTCTAGTTTCAATTAGGTACTTACTTTGTGAAGTTTAGAAGGGTCACAAATTATGTGGGGTGTATAAACATACATTAAATATTTGCAATGGCACTGTCTTCTGGACAAAGCTCTGATTCTAAGAAGTAAATTAATTAGAAGGCAGTATAGTTATTGGTATGGGGAAGAGAATCATCTATTTTGGGGTTGGTGGGTGTTGAATAGACAGGAAAAAAATCCAGCAAATGAGAATGGAATGCTTTAGGCCACTGGAAGCATGAATTAAGAAGAAAATAATATTTTGTCTCCTGTACCTACCTCCCCTTACTGTCTTGTGTGACCAGACATTGGGCTATGAAAAGAGCTAGTTTGTGGTGAAGAGTAAAGACCATAACGAAATAGTTTGAAAACCATGAGAGTTTTGTTGTTTCAGGAAAGTATATTTTGCTTAAAGTCAACATATATTTTTCATTCAATAAATAGTAAAATGCATCCTTTGGCATGTGCTGTGCTTACTGTGCTGGTATGCAAGTTAGACAAGGAAAGGTGGATAGACAGAAAACATCTGGAGGAGGTGGTTTCTGTTCTGAGACTGGGAAAATCTAAGTTGGTAAAAGGAGGACACCCAAAGTCCAAGGATGAGCTGGAGTAAAAGTGGTGAGGTTGGGGCTAACACTGTTGACAAGCATTTGCCTGGATGTATCTCCAGATACAGTGAAACATAAAGATATGCCAAGGTAGTAGATGCCAGATTTAGAAGAAAATGAATAAACTAAGTTAAGTTTGTGGGCTTAGATTTGGAAAGGCATTAAGTGCCACCCTGATGATGTAAGCTTGTTTTTGTCTGGAACATAAAAGCAACATGAAGTATTGACTAGAAAATATAGTGTAGACACTTGAGGGCAGGAATTGAAAGCACCAATTGGAATGCATTCAGAACAGCACAAAGAAGACCATAGATAAAATTATTTCATTAATTCTACCACATGCTGAATGTGCAATCTGAGACTACATCTTGTGACCTTTATGATTCCAGGGATGACATAAGAGAGACTATGATCCCTGGGCTGGTTCCTGCATTTATCTCCTGTTCCAACCTATCCTAACTTAACACGTTTCATACTTTCCAGAATGAAACAGAAACCACTTAGTACTTTTCCCTCCCTACATATTTTAGCCTTTTTCCAAATTCTTCCATTTACTCTTCCTCCATACAAGAAATTATTTAAATTTACTCCCATATTGTTCCATCAAATGATCATATCAATCAAATATCTCTTTTTTTCTTTAAATGGTAACTTATTCTCCCATTTAACTCTTAACCCTATTTAAAAATTATAAGGAAAATACAGGTACACATCAATGATTATTGTTCGAATAAGTAATTTGCAGATATTTGTGGACATATGCCAACATCAATTTTAATCTTTGTTATCTTGCATTATCTGGTAGTCCTCTGGTAGATCAGTTGTAATTAGGTTGACGTTCATAAACTGAAGATTGCTGATGAGTTGACCTTGAAAGAGAGGTAGCTGATGTATCAGCTGTCACTGGCACTGGAAACAGTGCGTTGCTCCCTGGTTGAAGTTTAGAAAGTCGGCCTTCATTGGCAGATATGTTGTGATATCTATTTGGAAAAGTAGAAGGCTCCACCATCAGTCCAAAGTGTTTGCTCTGTATATGAGACAAGATGCTGTACTGAGAAGCAGAAGTTGTATTTGTAATGAAGTTCACACACGGCCATTTGATTCAGTGTAGCTGCTTTGAGAGTGCCTGTGGACAATATTCAACTGATTTAAAATAGCACGTTGATCCACTGCAATTTGTTCTGGTGGTCTAACTGACACTGATGATGGAGGAAAAAAATCATCACTGATTGGGGTAGTTGTATCACCAATTATGTGGCTAGTAGAGGGCTTTCTTATTAGAAGCATGTTTAAATTTGCAAAAGGTAAAAATGCTCTTTCTCTACTAGTGTAAGCCACAAAACCAGAATTATGATTATCCACATTAACTCCTGCTTTAATGTGCTTCTTATTGAAATCTTCAGCCAATGGAGATACCAGAGAGACATTTTTAATCCCAACTCTTCTTTTTATTCTCATTCAAAGCTGGGGAAAGCGTCATTTAAAATTTGAATTATGGTAGGACTGCAGCTACAACCAAAGGAGAAATATTTTAGTAATATTTTAAACCGAAATACAAGACTACAATAAGCCTAACCTATAAAACCTCAGAATTCACGTTTACAATGGAAAGATAATATCATCAAAAGATGAATATTGCTGACTATATTTTGAAATTCCTTATTTGGAAAATACACATTTAAATAGTATAGTCATCAAATTTAAAATTTAGTATTTGCATTAATGGTGAATGTCACTTTTCAAAAGCAGCTTTAATACATTTATTTAGATTTCTGATAAGATTGATAATTGCAAGCAAAGTTTCTCATTATCTTGAATACTAAAGTTACTGTCCTCATTTTTGGAAAAATGAAGAAATTTAGCCTTAGTAATTTTATACAAATTTCAAAATCTAGCTTTACATATATATTACCATAGATTGATGTACAAAATAAAACTTTATATATAAGTTACCAAGTGGAAACTAAAATTTCTGAATACCTTGGTTAAAGTGGAGACTTCTGTTTCTTCTGCCAGAAAGTCAGCTAGACTAGCAGATCTTTGAAAATTCTACCGCACTTTACTAAACTCATAAAGGTTAAGCTGTCTAACTAAACTTTTCAGACTTCCAGGTTCAAATATTCTGAAACGGGCCTTTCTTTCCACATTTTCCTTCTTAAAGACATCTTCATCAATCACTATGAAAGTTCCACTATCATCCCAACAGATTGAATTATATTCGTCATTCCCAGCCATTTTCTGGAGTTTTCTTGGATATGTCAGAGAACAAAAATCAGTATGTTCATCTGGTTCATAGACACAATGTGTGTTACATGGTTTTTTTTATCAAGGATTCTTCAGACATAGTCTGAAAAGCATTTTCTTCAGTCATAGACTTCAAGTCCAAGTCCCCACAAATTATTTGATCACACAATAGACATCTACCGGGGTTTCCTGAACCTGTTGGTCCATCTTTATGAGACACAAGTTGAATTTCTGAAGAAACTTGTGCCATCTCAAATAACTTTTTCTATGGCTACTTTTCTAATCTGCATGATTTTGTGCACTGTAACTTCAAATGCTTCTCTGGCAGGCCTGCACAGATAAACTGCTAGGCCATCACAATGTTTCTCAACCTGAGTAGCTATGACATCACAAAAAACTCTTCTCCTAGCAACTCCAGTCTAACATTCAGCCAGAGTTTACTTCTCATTCATCCAGTTAAATTGAAACATATAGGATGCTGATATTTATAGTATGATCTGCAAATATTATCCCCACAAAATCTTTTTAAATAATTTAATTTTGGGGTCTATGAAATAAAACCAATCTCCATACTTTTGAATACAAATTTATACCAGATTTGTGAACAGAGTATAAATAATGCACAATATATATAAAATAAATTCAAAGTTTTGTAATTTAAAGTGAAATTTGTGTAAAACTTGTAAATAAATAGTATAACTATTTCATGATGATTTGTAATTAATGTGAAACTTAATTTGATTTGGAAATGGAAGTAGGTATTTATCTGTGTACCTTAAAATAAGTAGCTCTATATTCAAAACATGAGCAGAATAAATATCAGTTTATCTGGTATGTTTATAAATAAATGGTAAATATTTATGAAATAAAATGATATTAAAATAATAAACTTTTAGAAATCCCAACGTTGGGAATTTTTGATTTAAATTGTAATTCAGTTCTATAAGTAAAACTAATGTAACAAAATATTCTACATTAAAATTACAAAAGAGACAATCTTATTGTATATTTACAAATGTTTATTTTTGCCATTCTTTCACTCGGAGGTTTTTCCGTCCCTAGAAGTAATAAATTTTCTTGTCATCTTTATAATCTATACTCTTGTGGCTTCTGCTAAGTGTTCCAAAATGAGGTTGATAAATACACATATGCACAATATCCTGTGTTCAATAAGCAGTGCCTCCATTAAGGTGCAAACAAACAAGTAATCAGAAAACAAAGAAACAACAGTATATGTGTGTTGGGGTTGAAAAGACCAGGTAATGCATTTTAGGAAGCAATATGTTTCTCAGTCTTGAAACAGTTGCCATTGTTAGAACAATATGGCATTTTAAGGCAAGTGATTTGTTCACTATTTGTAAATGATAACTATGTTCTGTATCAGTAAACTGTAGTAAGTCCAGTTCAACCAAAATTATATTCTTTATTTAGACATAAATTCCAGTAAACATAAGCCAAATTCAAAATGAGAGATAAAATTTTTAAATAAAAAAAGTAAAATCAAGCTACAATGTAAATTTTTCCTTCAGTATCTGTAAATTTCATTCTAAATAAATTTTAGCAACCTGAATTCATGGGATAATATAAGTATTATAAACTATATTTAAGTAGGATTTAGACCTGATTCATAAATATTATTTAAAATATGCAAATTAATATATGTGATGACATCCCTTAAAATACAAAGATTTTTTAAAAAATCTCAAAAAATGTAGGAAAATTATTGAGAGATGTGATCTTAACTTTTATATAAATGTATTCTTAACAAATTCGCTCTACATAGAATGTAACAAAACATAATAAAAGCCATATATGAAAAACCCATGAGTAACTTCAAGTTCAATGTTAACATACAGGAACGTTTTCTTCTGGTATAGTAATAAGAAAAAATAGCTCATATTCACAAGTCCTAGAATTCTTAGCCAGAACAACTATTCAAGAAAAAATATAAATGTATCCAACTTGTAAAAAAGCAGTAAAGTATTTACAGATGACATAATTATACATAGATAGAAAACTCCATAGACTCCTCTAGTGACTGTTAGAAATAATGAACAAACAATACATTTGCAGAATAGAAAATCAATATACAAATATCCGTTGCATTTTTGTATAGTAACAACAAATTATCATAAATATAAATTAGGAAAACAATTGTGTGTAAATTTATACCAAAAAGTATAAAATAGGAATACATTTGGTGAGTGAAATAAAAGATCTAAACATAGATTTATAAATTACAGATGTAAGATATATAAGTAAAAACTTTAAATAGAAAGATATTCTGTGCTCATGGATTGTATAAAATGTGAGGAAATATTCTAATGTATCTTTTCAATGTTCAGTCTCCCCAGCACTAATTATTGAGCAGAATGTCTTTTCTTCATTTTATACTCTTGTTTTCTTTTTCATGGGTTAATTGATCATAGGTGTGAGGGAATATATCTGGCTGCTCTATTCTCTTATATTGAATGGTGTCTGTTTCTGAGCCAGTATCATGTTGTTTTAATTACTAAAGATTTCTAGGACTATTTAACATCAGAGAACTTTACACCATTAGATTTAATACCCTTTTTCAAGATAATTTTGGTAACTCATGATCTTTGTGGTTACATATAAATTTTGAAATAATTTGTTCTATTTGAAGGAAAAATCTCATAGGTATTTTGATATTAATCACACTAAATGTAGATTCCCTTTAGTAGAATGGTTGTTTCGACCACATAGTTTCACATCATTAACATAAGAGGTCTTTTCATTTCTTTGGATCAGTTTTAATTTCCTTCACCAATATTTTCTGTTTTTAATGTATAGGTTTACAACTTATTTGTTAACTTCATTTCCAGGTGTTCTTTACAAATATATAATTATATACATAATATTTGTAAACTCCTACACAAATACAGCAGTCAGAAGGCAGTGGCAAGATCTATTCAAAGCCCTGAATTAAAGAAAGCCATAATCTAAGATAAATTATCAAGCAAGTCTATCCTTTAGAATACAAGGAGAGATAAATAACTTTCACACAAGCAAATACTAAAAGAATTTAGCCAGAGAAATAGAAATAATGAAAGTTCTTCTCTAAATAAAAAAGAAGCAGGATGCTATAGAAACGAGAAAGGCATAATTAGAAAGGCAATAGCTACAATGACTTACAACAGAATTAATATGATGTTGTAAAACAGGACATAAAAATTTTTAGGTGTCAGAAAGTGAAACAGGACAATACAGAGTGTTTTCTTCTTGTTTGTCTTCTCTGTAGGATGGATTTGAGTTTGTATTCTAATCAGTAAAATTAACAGATATAGTACGGGTCAATATAAATACAAAACAAGGTAACCATAATTCAAAAGCTTACAATGAAGTCACAAAGACAAAAAGAAACCAAGATAATAAAAGAAAACTTATCAAGCCACAAAAAGAAAAAGAAATGAACAAAAAAGAAATTCCAAATCAACTGGAAAATGAAGTTTAAAATGGAAATAAACACTGGTCTATCAATAATTATCAGAAATGTTAACGGACATTGTGGTTCAATCAAAAGATATATATTGTCAGATGGGATAATATAACAAGACCCTACATTATGAAGCATACAAGAGACCCACTTTAGTAACAGGAGAACACATCAATTCAAACTCAGAAGATGTAAGATTATATTCCATGCAAATGCACATGACAAGAAAGAAGGACTAGCAGTATTGACTTTACACAATATAGACTCTATAAGAAAGGCCATAGAGAAAGATAAACAAGGACATGTTATAATGATAAAAGGAGCAATACAAAATAAGGGTTTTATACCCATTAAGATATGTGCACTCAATATAGGAGCACCTAAATTCATAAAGCAAATACTAATAGATAAAAAGAGATTAATCACTGGAAAAACAATCAAAGTAGGAGATTATAACACCTCATTACCATCACTGGACTGGTCTTTCACAAAGGAAATTAATAAGGGAACAAAATTACTAAAAGACATGATAAAATATTTGGAGATGGTTGATACTTTCAAAACAGTACTTCTCCCAAAAACAGAATATACCTTCTTTTCCAGTGCAAATGGAACATTTTGAAGGAAAGATCATGTAATCAGGCACAGAAGAAGCCTTAACATATTTAAGAAGATAAAAATTATTTCAAGCATTTTTTCTGAGTATAATACCATGAAACTCAAAATCAATCCAAGAAAAACAGGGGAAAAAAATGACAGCACTCAGATTACAAAATATGGTACTATAACAAGGGGGGAATTGATGAAGTAAAATAACTAATTAAGAAATATCTTGAAAAATATGACAAAACACTACACAATTTCTATGGAATACAGTTAAAGCAGGCTTAATAGGGAAGTTCATAGTGACAAAGCACTCCTCAAATTAGAAGTGCAATTTCAAATAAATAATCTAACGTTCTCTGTAAACTAATCATGAAAAGAAGAGCAAACAAAACCAAAAGTAAGCAGAAAGGGGGAAAAATAAAGATCAAGGAGGGAAGAATTAAAATAGAGATTAAAAAATAGAAAAAAAATTATCAAACATTTTTTTGAAATTTTAAACAAAATTGACAAATCTCTGGACAGGATCACCAACAAGAAAAGAGAGAGAACACAAATAATATAAGAAATGAAAATGGAGAAACTAGAAAGATTTCAACATATTTACAAAATATCATAAGATAACACCATGAGCAACACTACAGAAACAAATTGGAAAACCAGGAAGAAATGGAGAAGTTTATGGAAACATTCAGACCACCAATATTGCATCAAGAAGAAATTAACTGTTTGAACAGACAGATCACCAGAAATAGAATAGAATTATCAATAAAATAAAAAATCTCTGCAAACAAAATTCAGACCCTAATTCCTTCACTGGGGAATTTGACCAAACATAGAAAGAAAAATCCATACCAGTCCTCCTCAAACTCTTCCAAATTTTGATATGGAGAGAGTACTCCCAAACTCAAACCATAAGGCCAACATCAAACAGAAACCAAAACCAGACAAAGCAACTACCCCAAAAAGAAAACTTTAGGCCAATATCATTGATAAACATAGATGTAAAAGTCCTTAAGAAATTATTAACAGACAGAATTCAACATCATTTAAAAAAAAGAACACGCACCATGGTCATGTTAGGTTCATCCCAGGAACACAAGGATGGTTTAACATATGCAAATCAATCAATCAATTGTGATACACCATATCAACAAAAGAGACGACAAAAACGATATGATCATCTCAGTAGATGCAGAAAAATCATTTGATAAAATTTAACATCTATTTGCAATAAAAGTTGTTATCACAATGGGCATAGAGGGAATATATCTCAACATAACAAAAGCTTTTTATGACAACCATATAGCCAGCAAAATAATCAATGGTGAAAAACTGAAATCCTTCCCACAAAAACCGGAGACAAGACAAGGATGCCCATTATTACAATTTGGAAGTCCTAGCCACAACGATCAGGCAAGAAAAAGAAATAAAAGGATTCAGACTGTAAAAGAAGAGGTAAAATTGCCATGATATGTAGACATGACAGTATATATAGAAAACTGTAAAAGCTTCACAAAAAATACTTAAGGTATAAAGGAACTGGGCAAGGTAGCAAGAGTAATGTACAAAAACCAATTACATTTCTTTACACTACCATTGAAGCAACAGGAAAACAAAATATAGAAACAAACCCTTTTATAACTGCACCCAAAACTATAAAATGCTTAAAAATAACTCTGACCAAAGTGTTCAATTACTTATACATGGAGAACAAGAAAACATTGATTGAGGAAATCAAGAAAGATTTGAAGAATTGAAAAGACACCCAATGGTCTAGTAATGGAAGAAAGAATATTGTTAAAATGGCCATACTGCCCAAGGATATCCACAGACTTAATCTGAGTTCTAATCAAATTATGCAAAACATTTCCTTTTAGGACTGAAACAAATGATCATAAGATTAATATAGAATCAAAAAAGATCCATAACTTCCAAAATTATATTGAAGACAAAGAAAGAGGCCGGAGCAATAACCCGCCTGGTCTCCATACACTATTGCAGAGATACAATAATCAAAACGACATGATATTGGTACAGAAACAGGCATATGGACCAATGGAACAGTATAGAGAGCTTGGGAATAAATCTACAGTCGTATGTTCAATTAATATTTTACAGAGCAGCCAAGAATATGACACTGAAAAGACCATCTCTTCACCAACTGGTGTTGGGAAAACTGGATAGCAGCATCAGAGCAATGGAGTTAGAAAAATCCTTCACTCCATACACAAGAATAAACACAAAATAACTTAAAGACTTAAATGTAAGTCAAGACATAACAAATCTCCCAGAAGAAAACATAGGCAACACACTCTGAGATAAATCTCAGCAATGATCTCCTAGAACAGCCTATCTAGGTAATGGATGTAAGAGCAAAATTACTACATGGGACCAAATTAAACTTATAAGATTTTACACATCTAAGGCAAACATAAACAAAGAAAAATGACAACCTACAGGTTTAAAGAAAATATTTAGTAATGATGCAACTGACAAAGGCTAAATTTCAAAAATATAAAGACTTCATACCAGCTAATAATACTAAAAAAAAAAAAAAAAGAAACCCAATCTGAAAATGGGCAGAAGCCCTAAACAAGCAATTCTCCAATAGAGACATACAAATGCCACGCATATATATGAAAAAAAAATTACTCACTGACATAATCAGAGAAGGGCAATTCAAAACTATAATGAAGTATCACTTCACAATATTCACAATGGCCATCATTCAAAAGTCCACAAACAATAAATGCTGGCGAAGCTGTGGAGAAAGGGAACCCTCCTACACTGTTGGTAGGTATGTAGTTTGGTGCAGTCATTGTGGAAATCAGGATAGGGATTCCTCTAAAGTATAAAAGTAGAATTAACATATGACCCAGCAATCCCACTTCTGGGTATATATCAAAGGGAACCCTTATTCAAAAAGACACCTGCACCCCAATGTTCTTAGTAGTGCTATATACAACAGCCACAACATGGAAGCAACCTAATTGTCCAACAACAGATGACAGTATACAGAACTTATGCTGTATTTAAACAATGGAATAATATTCTGCAATAAAAAGTGATAACACAATGACATTTGCAGCAAAATTGATGTCCCAAAAATGTGTCATTCTAATTGAAGTATGACAAAAGAGATAGAAAAATAAAACATGACATGACATATAGAAACTTAAAAAAATAATTTGTATGAGAACACTATGATTTCATCTACAAAACTGAAACACACTTGCAGATCTAGTTAATAACCTTATGGTTACTGCAGAAAGGGACTGGTAGGGGATATATTTTGGAGCTGTAGATTTATAAATATTATCCACTATATATAAAAATAGATGTTTTCAAAATTTCTTTTGTATGACACAGGGCAGTAAGTTAAATATCGTGAAGTAACCATTAATAGGCACATAAATATATGCATGTACAGGGACACTGTGCTATACACCACAGATTGACACATTGTAAATGACTGTAATTCAATGATAAATAAATTAATAAATATGTAAATAAATAAATAATACTTAATAATAAAAGAAATACAAAGATTCACACTGCTTAACGTTAAACATCAATAATGTAGGAGAAAACAGAAAGAAAATGAAGAATATTGATTCAATGAGAGTAAGGCAAATAACAAGAGAAACAATTGAAAAGATAAAAAAAATACCTAAGTCTGTTTCTTTTGAACATAAGTGGACAAAAGTTTAGGTTGGCTAAGAAAATGAAAACTCAAATAAAATTATAAGTAAAAGAGCTGATCTTACCACTGATGTTGTAGAGGTGCATAGCATCATAAGAAATGACTAGGCAACGATTTGCAAGACCTAGAATAAAAGACAAATTCCCAGAAAGATCTGTCTTCCAATACTGAATAAAGAAGAAATTAGAAAGTTAAATAGTGCAAAAGTTTGTATTAGTAAATCAGTAATCCAAACCTCCCAAACCAGAAAACATTTACAAGATGACTTTACTGGTGAATTCTGTCATGCATTTGAAGACAATTTTTCACCAATTCTTCCACAAATCTTTCAAGAATTTGAAGGGGGTGAAAGATTCCAAACTTGTTTTATGATGCCAGCTTTATTTGCATAACAAAGCTAAAAAGGACATTAGATGCAAACTATGGAATATTATCCCTGATGAACATATGTGCCAAAATTCTCAATAAAACCCTAGCAAAATGAATTCAACAACACATTTAACGTATCATACACATACATGAGTAAAGGGATTTATCCCTGGGTTTAAGGATACTTCAAAATATTCAAATCAATAAAGGTGACATGCCACACTAATAGAATGAGAAATAAAACTCACATAATCATCTCAATAGGTGCTGAGAGAGCATTATATATAATGCAACATCCTTTTAAGATACTCCCAAAAATTTAAATTAACCCTGTCACTTGCACGATATCATATACACACAAACACTGTGTGGAGAGAAGCGCAGCAGTTCACTGTTTATTGATTCTTAGAAGAAGGGTTTATCTAAGACATGCACAATGCCTCACATAACATCTAAGTTATAACAATGTTAATAATCTTTAACTATTTATGTCCCGTTGCTCCTGCAGTAAGCACAGGATGTTATATGATAAAGGATTGTTTTAAAGTTCATCACAGAAATTCATTAAGTAGGTCATCTTTTATCCAGCTGGCCATGCCTGTCTTAGGTTGTCCTCCTCTGAGGATCTTACCCATCATATACTATCCAGACATCCATACTGGTTTCATAGAGTAGGCCATTTCTTATCCACCCTGGATATGTGACATTCCTCACAGCTTGATTATCAGTTCACCCCATGGGATTACTCTCTAGAGCCTTCAGACAGGGGCCTACAAACCCAACATCCGTTGACTGAAAAATGGATGAAGAAAATTTGATGTATATATGCAATGGAATCAGTACTTTTCATTTCTATCAAAAGTGTCCACAGTGTTCCTTTTTCTCCACAATCTCACCAACATATATTTCTTTTCTTTTTGATGGGAGCCTTCTGAAAATTGTGAGGTCTTGTCTCATTTTTGGTTTATGACTTTCCTAATAATTTATAACTCTGAACATATTTTCATGTGTCATAGAGCCACCTCTATGTTTTCTACAGAAAATTGATTCAGATCTAACTATTCAGTTTGTACGGACACTTTATTTAATTGGATTGTTTGGTCTTTTTGTTGTTGTGGTGGTGTATATGTTTGCCATGTAGTTGCATATTAACACTTGATTGGAAAATATCACTTGCAAATATATTCTCCCATTGTGTTGGTTGACTTTTCATTTTATTGTTCATTTCTTCTGCAGCGTAAATCTGTTTAGAGTGATACAATCATATTTTGTTAGTTTTGCTTCTACTTCCCTTGCCAGAGGAGACATATGTAGAATCAAATTAAGTCCAATATCAGAGTGTACTTCTTATGTTTTACCATAGGATTCTTTGTTTTCAGGTTTTATGTTTTATATGCCCAGGAGTGGGAATGCTGTGTCATGTGATAGATCTATTTTTAATATTTAAAGGAACTTCGATACAGTTTCCAAAGTGGTTGCACCAATTTTCATTCCCACCAACAGCATTGGAGAGTCCCTTTTTCTCCACAACCTCCCCAGTCTTTGTTATTTGTAGACATTTGAATGACAGCCCTTCTCAGTAGTGTGAGGTAAATCATTATTTTATTTTTGTCATGCATTTGTATAATGATTAGGAATGTGAGCACATTTTTATTTTCCTGTTTGTCGTCTGTGTGTCTTCTTTAGAGAATTGTCTTCTGCTCATTTTCTGTCTGAGTTGTTTGTAGATTTTTGAAATGGAGTTGTATGAATGATTTGTGTATTTTAGAAATTAGCCTCTTGTTGATTCCATTGTTTCCTAATGTTTTCTCCCAATTGGAAATTCATCTTTTCATTCTGTTTATTTTGCTGTATAGAATCTTTTAAGTTTTATTAGAACCTATTTGATTATTTTGCTTTTATTGTTTTCAGCTTGGGAGAGTGACATAAGAATATTTTGCTACAATTTATGTCTTCTTTTGCCTATGTTACTTTCCAGGATTTTTATTGTGTCATGTGTTAGATTCAGATATTTAAAGCATTTTGAGTTTATTTTTGTACAGTGTGAGGGAGTGTTCTAATTTCATTAATTTACATGTAGCTGTCTAGCTTTCTCAACATAACTTGCTGAAGACTGTCTTTAGGCATTGTATATTTTTGTTTCCTTTGTCATAGTTTAGATGACCATAGGTGTGATGTTTTATTTCTGCCTCTGTGTTCTGTTCCAGTGATATAGTTGTTTGTTTTCCAGCATTATGCTGTTTTGATTACTGTTTTTGTCATATTGTCTGAGATCTGGGAGGGATGTGGGTTTTGCCTCCAACTTTGTTCTTTATCCTCATTGTTTCTTTTGCAGTTCTGGTTCATTTGCATTTCTGTACAAATCATATGACTGTTTTAAGTTCTGTGGAAAATATCATGTAGTTCAATCTGAATCATTTTATATCTGTAGACATCATTTGTTGTATGTATATTTTAACAATATTAATTCCTCTAAACTAAGACCTTGAGATTTCTTTCCATTTATTTGCATCATCTTCAAATTTCTTCATCAGTGTCGTATTGATTTTTTATGTTGGTTTTTTCATAGGTTATTAATTTTTTGATCTGATTTCATATGGATTTTTTAAAATAATGGAGTATTTCATTGTTAATGTAAATTAATGTGACAGTTCTTGTATATTAATCATCAATCATGCCACTTTGCTAAATATCTTTATTAGTTTTAGTTGTTTTGGTATGGAGAATCTTTAGGGTTCTTTATATAGATTATCATGTCATCTAAATTAATAACACATTTACTTCTTTCAATCCAACTTGAATAACGTTTATCTTGTCCGATTGCTGTTGCTAGGACTTCCCATACTGTGTTTAATAGAAATGGTGAGAGTGGGCATCCTTGATTTATTCCTTAATTTGGCTTTCATTTATTCATTTTTGCATATTATGTTGTCTGTGTGTCTGTAATTAAACACTTTAGTTATGTTGAGATATATTTCCTGAATCCTCCTTTGGTAAGAGTTTTCTGTTTTATTGATTCTGTTTTTCTTGTTGTTGTTATTGTTGTTGCAGCTTTTTAATGAATAAAATTTAAAGTTTATGAAATGCTTTTTATCGATTTATTGGGATGACCACATCATTTTCCCTTATCCTTGGGTTAATGTGGTGTATCAAACTGATTGATTTCTTGTAATTTCAACCTCTCTTATGACCCTGCAATGAATTAAAGTTGATCATGTTGTATGATTCATTTTAGGTACTACTGGATTTAGTTTTCTAATAAGTTTTTTTTAATTTTTGCATCTATAACAAAGATATTGGCTTGAAATTCCCTTTGCTTGTACTGTGTTTCTTTGCTTTGCTATCAGGGTGATGAAAGCTTCATAGAATTAATTTGGGAGTTTCCCACATCTTCACTATTTTTGAATAGGTTAAAGAGTATAAGTTCTGCTTTTTATTTTTGTACAGTTCTCCACAGAAGCTGTTTAAATCTGCACTATTTTTAAACTTTTGTTGAATGCAGATTCTAACTTTCTTCTAGTAAACAGTTTGTTCAAATTAATTGTTTCTCCTTATCCCTATTTGTAGATATTTGTCTATTTCTTCTAAGTTGTCCAGTTTATTGGCATGTAAGTGTTGACAAAATGATCACTTTTTCGTATATCTGATGTAACAATTGTTATTTCTCTTTTTTTATTTCTTACTTTATTTCTTTGGAGCATCTCTCTTTTCTTCATGATGCACCTGGGTAGAGGTTTTTTGATTTTGCTTATATTAAAAGGAAACAAAAACAAAATCTTTGGTTTTACTACTCTTTGCATTTTTCTCTCTAATTTATATTTACACCTGTAATATTTAGGATCATATTTTATCTTTTTTTAAATATTTTTTAATCATTTTACAATGTCGTCTCAAATTCCATTGTAGAGCACAACTTTTTAGGTACAATGAACATATATACATTTGTTGTCCCATTTTATCCCCTTTGAGCTGCCATAAGAACTTTTATATATTTTATATATTTTATTAATTAAAATTATTAAAATATTAATATATTTTATATATTTCCCTGTGCTATATAGTACAATCCTGTTTATCTATTCTACAGTTTTGACCTCCCAGCCTATCTCTTCCCACACCCCACCCCTTGGCAACCTAAACTTTGTATTCTCTGCCTGCGAGTCTATTTCTTTTCTTTATTTATGTGTTCTTTGTTTGGATTGGTTTTGTTTTTAGATTCCACACATGAGCCTTCTCATTTGGTACTTTCTTTTCTCTTTCTGGCTTAGTTCACTTAGACTGATTTTCTTGAGGACCGTCCATGTTGCTGAAAATTGCATTATGTTGTCAATTTATAAGACTGACTACTATTCCATTGTATAAATATACCACCTCTCTTTATCCAGTCAACTGTCGATGGACATTTAGGCTGTTTCAATGTCTTGGCTATTGTAAATAATGTTGGATATAAACATTGGGTTGCAGGTGTCATCCTGAAGTAGGGTTCCTTAAGGATTTATTCCCTAGAGTGGGATTTCTGGGCTATATGTTATGTCTATTCCTAGGGTTTTGAGGAATCTCCATCTTGTTTTCCACACTGGTTGCACCAAACTGCATTGCAACCAGCAGTGAAGGACATTTCCCTTAATTCTACAGCCTCTCCAGCATTTGTCATTTGTGGATTTTTGAATGATGGCCATTCTGAGTGGTGTGAGGTGATACCTCATTGCAGTTTTGATATGCATTTCTCTGATAATCAGTGATATTGAGCATTTTCTGATGTGCCTTTTGATCATCTGTATGTCTTCCTTGGAGAATTGCTTGTTTAGGTCTTTTGCCCAATTTTGTATTGGGTTGTTTATTTTTTCTAATTCAGTTGGATGAGCTGATTATATACTATGGTGATCAAGCCTTTGACGGTTTCATATGTAAATTTTTTCCCATTCTGTAGTTTATCTTTTTGTTTTATTTCTGGTTTCTTTACCTTGCAGAAGATTGTAAGTTTCATTAGGTCTTATTTGTTTATTCTTGCTTTTATTTCTTCTATGAGAAAATTTTCGAGAAATATGTCAGATACTGTTTTGCCTATATTTTCCTCTTGGAGGTTTATTGTATCTAGTCTTATGTTTAAGTGTTTTATCTATTTTGAGTTTATTTTTGTGTATGGTGTTCTAGCTCCATTGGGAGTGTTCTAGCTTCATTGAATTACATGCTGCTGTCCAGTTTTCCCAACACCAGTTGCTGAAGAGACTATCTCTATTCCATTGTAATTTCTTGCCTCCTTTGTCTAAGATTAATTGACCAAACATTTGTGGGTCTATTTCTGAGCTCTCTGTTCTGTTCCATTGACCTATATGTATGTTTTTCTGCCAATACAGTGCTGTCATATTGACTATAGCTCCATAGTATTATCTGAATCATTAGCATAAATAAATGCCACTGATTTTTGAACCTTAATCTTGTAACCTTCTACATGATGAATTCTTTGATCATGTGTAGTAAATTTTGTCTGGATCATGTAGGGTTTTCTATATATAATAACATATGATCTGCATATAGTGAGACTTTTACCTCTTCCTTTCCAATTTGCATCCCTTTTACTTCTCTCTCTTGTTTGATTGCTGTGGCTAGGACTTCCAAGTCTATCTTGAGTGGGAGTAGTGATAGTGTGAATTCTTTTACTGTCCCAGATTTTAGTGGAAAGTATTTGACTTACTCACCATTGAGTAGCATGTTTGCTGTAGGTTTGTTATCTATAGCACTCATGATGTTGAGATATATTCCATCTATGCCCTCTTTGGTGAAAATTTTTATCATACATGGGTGTTGAATTTTATGAAATGCTTTTCCAGCATCTATTGAGATTATCATGTGGTTTTGGTCCTTTCTCTTGTTGATGTGCTGTATTACAGTGATTGATTTGCATATGTTGCACCACCCCTGTGTCCCTGGCATGATCCCCACTTGGTCATGATGTATTACCTTTTTTCTGTGTTGTTGGATTCTTTTTGCAACTATTTTGGTGAGGATTTTGGCGTCTCTTTTCATCAGTGATATTGACCTATAATCCTCTTTTATGGTAGTGTATTTGCCTGGTTGTGGTATCAGGGTGATTTTGGCTTCATAGAATCACTTTGGGAGTATTTCTTCTTTTCAATCATCTGGAAGATTTTGAGAAGGACTGGTATGAGTTTTTCTTCTATGTTTGGTAGAATTCTTCTGTGAATCCGTCTGGTCCTGGACTGTTATTTGTAGGGAGGTTTTATATTGCTATTTTGATTTCATTTCTAGTGCTCTGCTTGTTCAAGGGGTCAGTTTTTCTTGATTTAGTCTAGGTGGACATTATGTTTCCAGAAACTTGTCCATCTCTTCTAGGTTATACAGTTTGGCTCCATATTCTTTTCATAATAATCTCATATGATATTCTATATTTCTATTTTATTTGTTGTAAATTCTCCATTCTCTTTTCTTATTTTGATAATTTGTGCTAACTCTCTTTACTTCTTTTTGTTTGGCCAGAGGTTTTCCGATTATACTTATATTTTGGAAAAACCAGCTTTGGGATTGGTTCATTTATTAGTATGGATTTTTTAATCTCTATTTTATTTATTTCCTCCCCAATATTTATGTTTGTCTTCCTTCCGCTGCCTTTGGGGTTTTTCTTCTTCTTTTTCTAGTTCATTCTGCTGGTGGTTTAAGTTTTTTGGGGGGTTGTTCTTCTTTTATGAGGAATGCCTGTATCACTATAAACCCCTCTCTCAGCACTGATTTACTGTGTCCCATAAATTTGGTTTTGTTTGCATTTTCATTTGTCTCAAGGTACATTTTCATTTCAGCTTTGATTTCTTCATTGACCTACTGGTTTTTGAATAACATATTGTTTAATCTCCATGTTTACCTTTTATTCTCCTTTATTTCTCTGTTGTTGATTTCTAGCTTCATGGCATTGTGATCAGTAAAGATGCTTGGGGTAATTTCTATCTTCTTAAAATTGCTGAGGTTTCTTTTGTGCCCAAGTACATCATGAATCCTGGAAAATGTTCCACGTGCACTGGAAAAGAATGTATATCCTATTTTGTGGGGGGTGCAATGCTCTGAAAATATCCACCAAGTGTAATATTACTATTACACATATTCTATTATTTAACTTCTCTGTTGCCTATTTTATTTTCTGTCTCGATGATCTGTGCAGTGATGTAAATGCAGTGTTGAAATCTCCAAATATGAATCCCCCTTTATATCTGTTAGTAATTATTTTATGTACTTAGGTGCTCATCTATTTGTTGCATATGTATTAATGAGTGTGCTATCCTCATAATGTATCACTCCTTCAATCATAATAAACTGTCCTTCTTTATCTTTCTTTATGGCCTTTGTTTTAAAGGCTACTTTGTCTGAAATCTGTTCTGCAACACCTGCTTTTTGGCTTTTCAAATTGTATGTAATAACCTTTTCTGTCCTTTCACTCTCAATCTATGTGTGTCCTTCTCACTGAAGTGGGTCTCTTGTATGCAACATATTGAAGGATCTTGCTTTTTTCTCCAGCCTGCCACTCTATGACTTTCAACTGGAGAATTTAGGCCATTAACATTTACAATAATTGATGATACACTTTGGTTTATTGCCAATTTGACATTATATTTGCAGATGATTTGCTATTTCCTCTTTGTTCCTTTCATCTTCCTTTTAAGTTTTGGTAAGTTTATTTTGTATTATCATGAATTTTATTTATTTTTAGTGACTCCCTGATAAGTATTTGTCTTCTTGTTTCCCTTTTTCATAAGCCCATTAGACCATTACTATAACTGCTTTTATTAAATGGATAGTAACATGATCTCAAAGCCATCCTACCGAGAAGAAAAAATTTAAAAATAAAGACCAAAAAAAATTCTTATTTCCTGCCTCCCTCTCCCATTCTCAATGATTTGTATGTCTTGTTTTAAAATTTTGGGTTTATTTTATTTGTAATTCATGAGTTATCACCTTTAAAGCTTTGAGTTTCACATTTCTGTAGCATCCTGCTACTTTTCTTTTTAGAGAAGAAATTTCATTAATACTTTTAGCATGGGTCTAGTGTTACTGATCTCTTGAAGATTTTTCTTGTCTGCAAAATTCTTTATGTCTCCTTCTACCAAAAAGAATAGCGTTGCTGGTTAAAGTATCCTAGGGTTTATCTTTTTTTTTTTCATTCAGGATTTTGAATATATCTTGCACTCCCTTCTGGCCTGTAGTATTTCTATAGTGAAATCTGCTGGGAGCCTTAGGGGTATTCCCTTGTAACTCACTCTTTGCTATTCTCTTGCAGTCTTTAGAATCATTTCTTTCTCCTTGACTCTGGCCATCTTAATTATATGTCTTGGTATGGGTGTATATGTGTTCTTCCTTTTTCAGACACACTGAGCTTCCTGTATTGGATATCTGATTTCTTCTTTAAGTTTGGGACGTTCTCAGTTATGATTTCTACAAAAAACTTTGCAATCCCCTTTGATCTTTCTTCCCCTTCTGGGACTTCTATCATGCCAAGATTGGCATGCTTTCTATTACCCATGGGTCCCTTATGCTTTTTTCATTTGTTTCTTGTTGTTTCTCTTGTAGCTCTTCTGATTGGGTGCTTTCTATTGTTCTGTATTCTAAGTCACTAATTCGTTATTCTGTGTTATATATTCAGCTTTGCTACCCCTTTAAATCTTTCCTCATCTCAGTCAATGGGTTTACCTGTTCTATTTGGCTCTTATTTATAGATTCCATTTCATTTTTGACATATTTTGTATCTCTAAACTTTATCTGTTTTATTTCATTCAGTATTTTGATCACTCCGTTTTTGAAACCTTGATCTAGTTGGATATCAATGTCTATTTCACTTATCATTCTTTCAGGGGATTTCTCTTGTTCTTTTAATTGGGAATGGTTTCTCTACTTCTTCATCTTTCTGCTATCTCTCTGGGACTGTAGTTTATGGAGTATCAGTTATCTACTCTGGTCCTAAAGTAGTATATCTACCTAATGCCTATGTAGTAATACAACTTGGGAAAGAGAAAAAAGAGAGAGAGAGATAAAGAATTTTAAAAAAGGGAGAAATAAAGCTTTGAAGACATTGTATAATGAATATTAGAAAGCAAGTTGAAGCAGAGATTTGAAAAATAATAATAATAATAAAAATATTTATCAAAATTTCAAAGGGATTAAAATGGGGTTATTTATAATTGAATAAGAAGTAAAATATAAGAGTGTAATAGAAAATGGAACAGGTAAAAACAGATTAAAACAAGGGGTCGTCTGTGTCCCCCTAGAAACTGTGCACATTTAATGTGAAGTTTTTCTGTATTCATTCTGTTTTGGAAGCTCATCTTTCTGTTTTCAGAGGCCCTCCATTGGAGCCTTCATTTGTGATGCTCCCAGTGCCTATCTGCAAGCAGATCGCTCCTGCACACATCACTGCAACTGGAGCAGCTCTCTTTACTGTGGGCTGCTTGTCACTGCCCTGCTCGATGTTGCAGTGAGATGTTGCAGACTGACCAGGCAGGAGTGTGCATCATGCCCTCTCCCAGCACCATAGTCAGGGACTGCATTCCAGCTCAAAATTTGAGGGGCCACCCGCCCCCTCAGGTTGCCGATCACTCTGCTCCTCTGTGCCACTGTACGCTCTGCCTCAGATTTGCCCACCAGAAGTGGGCTTATGGAAGAATGAGGAACAGCTGTGTCCCTGGTCTGGGCTAAAACCCAGCTCCTTGTGTGTCTTGGCAGACAAGATCTCTGAGGAACCAGACAGTAGGATACTATTTGCCTCAGGCTGTAGACAAATCTCTGACTGGACCTTGAGGCTGCTAAGTCCTTAAGTGTAGATGCAGGTTTTGCCCCCACTGCCACTTGGGTGCAAAGCTCCAGAGGCTATTGTGGCTGTGTCTGAGCCCCAGTTCTCTTCACCTAAAAACCTTTGTGGATTTTCAGAGATGGGGATTGCACCCTTCCCCCACAGGGCACATCTGCCCTCTTGTTTAATGGAGGGCCCAGGTTGTCCTGCCCTGTGCACCCACAGCCATGGCACAAAGCCCACTCCACTTCCCTGGGCTGCCACAGTTTAGCCATCCCCATCTACCACCGAGCTCGGGCAGCATGGCCCTGCACCCAGCTTCAGGGCTGCATCTTCGGCTGGGTGTCACAGGGATCCTCTTTACCTGTTTAACTTAGTTCTGTCAGTCAACTTATACTATGTACAAGTCCAAGCCTTGTAGGCTCCCCCTCTGTCCTGCATAACACTCAGTTGGAGAGAGGAGATGCAATGAATGAGCACCAGTCCTTCTTCACAGCTCCCTCCCCATGGGACCTATCCCAATCTGTTTTGCCTTTTCTTCTTTCTTTCTTCCTTTTCTCCTACCATATTTTTCACATCTTTATCTATTGAAGAGGACAATGTTCTGTCAGACTTCTGTAGGTTCTCTGGTTTGCTGAGTGGGTCTGTGGATGTGAGTCTTGGTGTTTTTGTGGTAAGTGTGAGCTACGAGCATCTTTCTACTCCACCATCTTTGCCACCCCCCCAGAAAGTCTCACTTTATGGAAGTGGATTATAGTATGGAAAAAATGTAAAAGATATTCCATGGAAATGACAAGTAAGTGCAGATTGCAATGCTCAACTCATACAAAATACGTTTTAAAATAAGACCGAAATGAAAAAAATATGAGATTATATAAAGAAAAAGAAATCAATAAAAAAAATAGGGTATTACACTCATTAAATAATATATGGACCCAACACCGTAGATCATAAGTGTAAAAAGAAATTTTAGTAGACATGAAAGAATTAATTCATTATAAAACAATAATAGTAGATGAGTTTTGCACCTCACTTTTCTGATAGCCAGATCATCCAGAAAGAATATCTGTAAGGAAACAGAGGTCTTAATAGCATATTAGATCATTTGAACCTAACTGAGCTATTAGACACTGCATCAGAAAAGCAGAAAACACAAACTTTTCAAGTGTGCACACAATGTTATCTAAGGAATTAACCACATATTATGTCATGAAATGAGCCTTATTGACTTTAAGCAAATATAGATTACAGCAAGTATTTTTCCATATACAAAAGTAGGATGCTATGCATCAACTCTAGAAAGAAGAATAGGAAATGCACAAACATGAAGTCAAATAACATCCTTTAATAAAATAAAATAAAACAAGGTCAATGATAAAATCAAAGACGAGATGAAATCAAAGAGGTAATAAAATCATACCTGGAGATAAATTACTATGAAAACACAGCTTCATAAAACGTATGGAATGCAGTAAAGACAAATCTAAGAGGGAAGATGAGAACAAATCAGGACTTCTAGAAGGAACAAGAAAAACCTCATAGAAAGGACCTAGCATACCACACAAAACAACAAGAAATAAGAGCAAAACCCAAAGGGAGTAGAATGAGAAATCTTTAATGATTATGTTGAAAATAAATAAATTAAAAGTTGAAAAATAAATTACAAATCGAAAAATCAACAGCTTTAAATTTTCTTAAAAATATTAACGAACAGGTAAGCATTTAGCCAGGCTTATTAAGAAATACAGAGCCTGGACCCAAACAATATAAGAAATGAAACAGTAGAAATAACATCTGATATTACAGAAATACAAAAAGATTATGAAAGCATTATGAGCTGTTACATGACAACCAACTGGATGACCTAAAAGAAAAAGCCACATTTCTAGAAATATACAGACTGCCAACCCTGAATAAAAAGAAAACTCAGAACTTGAAAAGAGCAATCAGTATAAGTTAGATAAAATCTATAATTTTAAAAACACCCCTTGAACATAATGCCTGGTTGCCTTCACTAAAACCTCTTTCCCCAAAACCATTTTAAAAAATGAAAGAGGAAGGACAATTCCCAAATTTATTCTATGAGGCCACATTTACCCTGATAAAAATACTAGTCAAAGACACTACTTAAAAAAAAAGAAAATGAAAATCCAATATCCTTGATGAATATACATTCAACAATCCTCAAAAAACATCATCAAATGAATCCACCAATATATAGAAAGGATTATACATGATGATCAGTTGGATTCCTTCCAGAGTCACAAGGATGATTCAACATACACAAGTCAATCAGCATAACACATATCTAATAAAGGAAGGACAAAATTCACAAGACCATGTCAACACACAGAGAAAAAGCATTTGACAAAATTCAACATACATTCATCATCAAAACTCTCATAAAATTGAGAACAATGGGAACACCCCTCAACATACTAAAGGCCATTTATTACAATTTATAATACACATGGGAAAGCTTGAAAGCCTTCTGGGTAAATTCGGGAACAACACAAGGATTCCTACTCTCACCACTTGTGTTCAATATTAATAGAAGAAAGGAAAAGGAAAGAAAAAGAAGTAAAAAAATGCAAAATGGAAAGAAAGAGGCAAAATTGTCACCAGTACGGCTGGCATAACATTCTACATAGAGAGTACTAAGGGCTCCACACTATTATGAACAATAAATAATTTCATCAAGGGAACAGGGTACAAGATTAATGTAAAGAAGTCTCTTGCATTTCTACACATTAATCATGAGATACCATAAAATGGACGTTGAAAGCAAAAGTATTTAAAACCCCATTCCCCCGAATATCTTGGAATAAATGTAACCACTTATGTGAAAGATCTAAACACTGTAAATTATAAAACATTGACAAAGAAATTTAAAAATGATTCAAAGAAATGGAAAGATCCCTTGTTCTCTTGGATTGAAAGAGTTAACATTGTCAACATGGCCGTACTACAAAAAGAAACCTACAGACTTAGTGAAATTCCTGTTACGAAGATGTAGTATTTTCCACAGAACCAGAAAATAAATAACTCTAAGTTTTGCGTGAAACCATTACAAATTGCCAAAATGATATTGGGAAAAAACAACAAATCTGGAGGTATAACCATCCCAGATACCTTACTATACTGCAAACCTACAGTAATAAAAACAGCATGGCATTGGCACAGAGATATAAACAATAAAAACAGATAGAGAGCCTAGAAATAATTCCACACACCTATGAGCAATGAATCTGTGATAAAAGATGCAAGAGTACACAATGGAGAAAAGACAGTCTCGTCAATGGATGGTGTTTGGATAGCTGGACATCTACATGTAAAAGAATGAGATGAGAGCATTCCCTGACATCATATACAAAAATAAACTCCAAGTGTATTAAGGACCTAAATGTAAGACCTGATTCTATTAAACTGCAAGAAAGGAATATAGATGATACCCTATTCGTTATATATCATAGGAATATTTTCTTATATCAGTCTCCTAAGGCAAAAGAAATAAAAGCAAAAATAAACAAGTGGGACCTAAACAAACTTGAAAATTTCTACACAGCTAAGGACACTATCAGTGAAATGAAAATACTGCCTGTGTAATTGGAAAACATATTTGCAAACAATGCAAGTGACCAGGGGTTAATAGATGTAAGTTAATAGATGTAACATGGATTTAGGTTACACAACTCAAGGTGATAAACAAAAACCCAATCAAAAACAAGAGCAGAGTACCTGAGTTAATATTTTTCCAAAGAAAACTTACAGATGAGTAACAGGCAAGTGATAAAATTGCTCAACATTACTAATTATTACATAATTGCAAATCAAATCCACAATGAGGTGTCACTTCACACTTGTCTAACGGCTATTATCAAAAAACCTACAAATAGTAAGTGTTGGAGACGATGTGGAGGTAAGAAATGTCTTATATACTCTTGATAGGAATGTAAATTGGTACAATTTCTAAGGAAACATTATTCAGATTTGTTTAAAAACTAAAATTTAACTACCATAAGACCCAGTAATAACTTTGCTAGGAAAAATCTGGGGAAAACACCCTAAGTTCAGAAGAACCAATGTTCACAACAGCACTGTTTATAATATGCAAGACAGGGAAGCAATCCAAGTGACCTCAGTAGACTATGGACTTAAGAAGATATGATGTTTCTATAAATATGCAGTGGAATATTACTCAGTCATGAAAAAGTATAACAAATTGCTCTTTCAGCATCATGAATGGACCTACTAAATATTGTGCTAGGTGAAGTAACTTAGACAAATACCAAGTTTATAATATAGTTTATATGTGGTATATAAAGAATAACAAATATCTGTGTACATCTATCTATAGCTATCTATTGATAGATGACAGATAAATAGATAGAAGTATAATACATGATAGATAGATAAATAGACAGATAGATAGATATATACATGATAAATAGATAGGTATATAGATTGAGACATGATGGAGAGGTAAAGAGATTTGATAGACCAGACTTAAGCAGACTCAAAGATATGGGAAAAAATTTATGTTTACCAAAGGGGAAGGGAAAGAGAATTTAATGGTAAAAAATTGAAAGATAAAAATTAGTATACATAAAGGACGGAAGCAACATGGATAATCTGTATAGATCATGGAATTATAAATATTAGCTTAAAACAATTGCATGTTACAATCATTGTAATAATTCATACTGCAATATTATCTACAAAGTGGTAAGAATATCTATGCTATACATCTGAAACTACACAATATAGTACATCTAGTGTACTTCAATTAAAAATAAAATGTCTCATGTATAATTTAGTCATTTTTCCGCTGATAGAAGCTTCCTTTAATATTGTTTTATTTTTACTCTTTACCTTTTATGATTACTGACTGAAATTATTTCTTTTACTGTTGTTAACATGTTACCAGTGTGAAGTATGTATATTTATTGCCCCTAATTCCCTATTTTTCAATCTTTAATCCATATAGTATAGTAGCATTTAAAAACATAACCAAAGAAACAGTTGCAAATTTCTCGTGGTTTCTCCTTAGGATTTTGGTCAATGTTTTGCATATTTTTGCCATTTTATATTTCTTAGAAGACTTGTTTTCTACACCTCTTATAAGATATCTCGGTTTTGTTTTTTTCATCATTTTCAGGGTTTTTTTTTGTCTGGTAAAGTCTTTACTTTCACTTTATATCTAAGTGATAACAGTGTAAGTATTATTGGGTGAGTTATTTCTTATTACAGTAGTATAAAAATGTAATTTTATTTACCCTTGGCCTATATTTTCTGCTCAGACATGTGCTGATGGCCTAATGGGGGTTCCTTTGGAGATTATCATAACTTTCTTTGGCTGCCTTTAAAATATTTTCTCTGTCATTGACTTGCCAATTTGCATATGACAAATCTTGAAGGAGGTCCCATTCTTAAATTTATTGGTGTTTTGTTGGCTCACAGACTTGTATATCAGTTCCTTACACAGGTTCAGGAAGTTATCAACTATTAATTCTTTAAAAAACCATCAGCTGCCTTCTAACTTTCTTCTCCCTCCAGGATTCCACTCTAATGTGCACTTCCTGTGGAAGTCTGATGGCTAATGTTTAATTTCCCCACTTTTTAATATCTTGTATCTCTGCCTTCTCCTATCATTTTTAGTTTTGTATTCCTGAGTTTGCTAATCTCTCTTCCACAAAGACAGTCTACTTCCAATGCTTTCTGTTGCATTCTTCATCTCATTTATTAAGTTCTCCTGGTCCTCCAACAATGTTTGGTTTTATTCTAGTTTCAGTCTCTTTGGTAATGTATACCTTATCATCTTTTCATTTATTCCTGGGCTCACTAACCTGCTTTCTTAGTAATGTACTTTGTATTGTGTTTCTGTATAACACATATTTGGATTCTTTATTTGTTATATGGTAATATACCATGACTTTAAATTTGTTAGCTGCAGGGTTGACATTGGGTGTGTGTGTTCAGGTGCGTGTGCATGTGTGTCTTTGTCTGTGTAGGTATATGTGTCTGTGTATCTTTGTGTGTGCGTGCCCTATAATTTTACTGTGATTGGTCGTGGTTTTGATAAATTATTGCTCTGATGACACTAAATAACAGATTGGGAGTTGGAGTCCTTGCTTTTATTTTCTGGTAGTTTGCAATATTGTGCAATTTTTGGTTTTACTTACCTGAGCTACCTCTGATAATATTTCAAAATGGCACTTTCCAGTAAATACAGTCTGGATAAAATATGTCCTTTCATTGTCATTTCTTAGACTTCTCTGTTAGTTAATGCCACTGTTGTCACTGGGACGTTGAACCCTACATTTTATCTGATATCCCCTGAGAGTGCACACATTGAGAAAATTTGTAAAGACAGATGGGTATTTGGAATTAGGCAAGTGCCTTTGCTATGTCCAGTGTTGCAAGGTAACTTGTCTCCACCACTGTGAATGGGGAGTAGGGACAATTTCATGAATGTCTGAGTGTCTGAAGGATGGAATTTCTGTCCCCATTGTGGCTCCCTCAAGATACGTATGACCATGAGTACTGTTGCAGTTGGGGGCTGAAGCTGTATGAACCACTGAGATCCTGTTTCTGCTGGGTTCTCTGAACTTGTGGACTCAGATATCCTAGTCAGGGGGCCTTGGTTGCAGACACCAAATCTGCTCTTACCTCACTTCAGCAACCTTTGTCTGTTTTAATCCACCAAACTTCACCTGTTCACATGTGTTCTGGAATATTGCTTTGTGTTGTAGTTACTTTTGTTGAGATCTGAACTTTTACTGACTGTAGATGTAAGGGGAGAGACAAAAATTGTTTAAACTTATGTCACATATAAAAGTAAATCCTTTTTCAATTAAAAGTTTAAATTCTACTAAGGACATTATAAGAAAGCTGAAGAAAGTGAACAAATCACCTCCCCTAATACCATAGTACTACAAAATACTTTGATTTCCTGGGTTCTTTTCGTCAAAGTTTTTCCCACCTACATGCACATTTTACTGTAATATATCCCTATAATCTCTTTAAAATCAATTAAATTATTAAAATATTTCTCTGTGCTGTAAATATAGCCCTGTTGGTTCTCTAATGTATTACTAGTAGCTTGCACATTTCTGTCTTCTCCATCCTACTACCCTGTCCACACAGGAAACCACTACTTAGTACAGTACACATATATATGTGATTCAGTTCCTGTTTTTTATGATTATTTCTCTAATATCTTTATTTTCCTCATTTAAGTGACAACAGAGAGTGTTTTTCTCTGCATGACTTATGACTTATTTTCCTATGTGCGACACTCTCTGAGTCCATTCACATTGTTCCAAATGGCAGAATATTATTTTTTAATATGACAATGACTAAATATTTATTATGTTATCTATATCTCACATCTACTTCAGTGAATCATCTGTTGATGGGCAGTTGATTTGTGCATCTATCCTTGGATAATATAAATTATGATGTTAAGAATATTGGTGGTAATATATCCTTTACGTTAATGTTTTCATTTTTTCTGAGATTTATACCAAAAACTGGAATTGCTGCAACATATAATGCTTCTATTTCTAGTTTTCTGAGCACTGTCCACAATTTTATAATGGTGGATGCATTAATTTATATTTCCACCAACAGTGTACCTGGGTTACCTTTTATTGACATTCTTATTAATGTTTGTCATTTGAAGACTTTGTTAATAGCCATTTTGGTTTCTGTGAGATTATATTTCATTCTGGTTTTGATTTATGATTTCCTAATGAATAGCAAAGTTATGTTTCTTTTTATGTGCATGAAAATCATCCACATGTCTGTTTTTGAAAAGTTTGAATAAACATATTTCAACTGATTTTAAGTTGGGGTCTTTTTTTTTAATATTGATTCTAATATACTATATATATATATTATGGATATTAACAAAATGTTGATTTAATTGTCTGAAATTCTCCCTTTTATTTTGTGTGTTGTCATAAGTCTTGCTGAAGGTGTCCTTCACTCTGCATAAGGTTTTGCACTTCACACGTATTCAAGAAGTGGAATCCATGTATCACATAGTTCATCTATTTTTTCCTAGTATAATTAAAGACTGTTATTGTTGATTTTACTTTTTTTTAATTAGGAGATAGATCAGAAATAAATATTGCTATGATTTATCACAAAGGCAGTTCTGCTCCTGTTCTTGGTCAGTAATTGTATAGTTTCAAGTTTTACATTTAGGAAATTAATCCATTTTTATCTTATTTTGTATACTATGGAAGGAAGTGCTCTTACATATTTCTTTTACATGTACTGTTCAGTTTTCCCAGAACAACTTGTTGAAGAGAATGCCCTTTTTCCATTGTATACTCTTGTCTCCTTCATTGTAGACTAACTGACCATATGAATGTGGGTTTATTTTACAACTATTTATTTTGTTCCATTGATCTATGTGACACTTTTAGTGATATATTTTGATGTTTTGATTACTGAAGCTTTGTAGTATGTTCTAAACTCAGGGAGGATAATACCCACAGCTTTGTTCATTTTTCAAAGATAATTTTAGAAAATTTGGGTCTTTCACAATTTTGTATAAATTTTATTATTTTTCTCCTTGTTTTGTGAAAAAACATATGGATTCTGTGAGAATAGAAATTTACTAAAAGGAAAAACCTGAGAAAAGTTTTAAAGTGTGGAGGATAAATCATACATTAAGCAACCAATGGATTGCTGCATAAATCAAAGAAAAATATATAAAGAAATATGACAACAAAAACAAAGTCCATGGGGTATAGCAAAAGCAGTATTAATAGGGATGCTTATAGGAAAATAATCCCACTTATACAAATTAGAAATATCTCTCTCTTAAAACATAATCTTACAAACAAAAGATGTAGAAAAATAATAAACAAACTTGTTAGTAGAATGAAAGACAGCTGAAAGGTCAGAACATGAATTAATAAAATAAAGATTAAAAATAGAAACATCTAATCAAACTAAATAATGCCTTTTGAAAGATAAATATAACTGATCAACTTTAATGAGACTCATGAGCAAAAAAGAGAGAACAGATTAAAAAGCTCCAAAATAAATGAGAAGTTACAGCTTATATCAAAGTAACACAAAGCCTCATAAATAATACAAAAAATTATATGCCAATTAAAATGGAATCCCTAGAAGAAATGGACAATTTCTTAGAAAGACATAATCTCCAGGATGGAATGAGAAATAGATAATTTTAACAGATTTTCACTAATCAAATAGAATAAGTAATTAAACAAAATCTCCCAAGAAACATAATTCCAGGCCTAGACAGCTTCACAGGTGACTTCTGCCAAACATTTAGAGAAGAGCTATTACCTATACTTTTCAGAGAATTCCAAATATTAGCAGAGGGAAGAAGGCTTCCTAGCCCACATTTCTGTATCACACTACTACTAAAACAGGAACAAATAACCATAAAATTACAGGTTAAATACTACTGATAAGCATAGATGCAAAAATCATCACTAAATTGTTAGCAAAGTCAACAAAACATTAAAAGGATTATACAATATGATTAAGTCCATTTTATTCCAGGTATGCAAAACTGATTCATTACCCACAAATTAATCAATATGATACACCAAACTAGCAAATTGAAAAAAAAATTATATGGTCACCTCAAAAGGGTCATAAAATGTTTTGACTAATTCAGTATCTATTTATGATTACATTTCTACTCAAAGTGGGCATGAGGAAACATACCTCAACACAGTTAAGTTCATAAATGACAAAAACTCAGCTAACATGACACTCAATGATTAAAAGCAGAAATCATCTCTTGTAAGAGCAGGAAGAAGACAAGAATGCTCACTCTTACCACTGTTATTCAGTGTAGTATTGGAAATTCAAGCCATAGGTTTCCAAAATAAAAGTAAATAAAATATAGCTATTTCAGAAAATGAGTAAAAGAATCTGTTTGCAGATGAAATACATTAATCAGAAATCCCAAAGAAGACGCCACAAAACTACTAGGGCTTATCAATGCATTTGGTAAAATTTCAGAATGTAAAATTAACATACAGAAATCTTGCATTTCTACACACTAACAGCAAGCTAACAGATAGAGAAAGAGAGTTAACTGTCTCATTTAGAGTTGCATTCCAAAAAAAAAAAAAAATCAAGAAATCTATCCAACCAAGGAGGTAAAAGACGTGTACTCAGAAAACTATTAAATATTTTAAACAGAAATTGAAGATAATGCAAACAGATGAAAGGAAATAATCTGTTCACATTAGGAATTGAATATTGTTTAAATGACAGTACTAGCCAAGAAAATACACAAATTAAATTCAGGGCCTCTCAAATTACAAAAGGCATTTTCAGACACAAAAAATAATTCTTAAATTTACATGTAAACACAAAAGTGTTGAAATCATTAAAAAAGAAAAGAAAAGAAAACAAACAAACTAAAAACACAATTTCTTTGACAAAGAACAAAGAGAAAGTATCACTGTCCCTGATTTTAAACTGTATTACAAGGCTGCAGTAATGAATATGGTAGTGGCACGGAACAAAGAGAATAATGGAACACAAAGAATGCCTAAAAATGAAATCAGACAGTTATGGTCATTTAGCCCATTACCAAAAAATGAATATACAGTTGGAGATAGATAATAAACAGGCACATGAAAATGGTCAAGATGACTAACCTTCAGAAAAATGCAAGTCAATAACACGAGATTTTATGTCACTCCTGTCAGAATGACTATGATCAAAAAGATAACAAATATAAATATTGGTGAGGATGTAAGTAAAAGAATCCTGATGCAATGCTTGAGTGAATGTAAATTTGTACTGCCACTGTAGAAAACACTCTGGAGTTTTATCTAAAAATTAAAAATGAAATATGATCCAACATTTCCATAACTGGATTCTTACTCCAAGATAATAAAAACACTAATCAGAAAAGATAAATTCAACCCTATATTCACTGTGGCATTATTTAAAATAGCCAGGATATAGAAGCAAATTTAGTGCTC
This sequence comes from Vicugna pacos, assembly GCF_048564905.1. Classification (NCBI taxonomy): domain Eukaryota; kingdom Metazoa; phylum Chordata; class Mammalia; order Artiodactyla; family Camelidae; genus Vicugna; species Vicugna pacos. Next base: position 6,514,279 of record NW_027328741.1, read on the forward strand.
ATAAATAAATGATGAATAAAGAAAATGTGTGTTTATAGTATATATATCTACTCATCTATTAACTACAGATTTATCTATATTTGTATATATATATACACACACTAATAAATATATATGCACACTATATATATATATGCACACACACACATAAAATTTCAATGGGTTTTTACTCAGCTCTAAAAATTATAAGTACTTGTCAGTTGCAACAAATGGGTAGACAAAGAGGGTAATTTTCAAAGTGAATAATTCAGACAATGACAAATGCTAAATGATTTAACTCATATTTGGAATTTAAAACAAATGAATATAACAAAACAGAAAAGTAGTTATAGATAAAGAAAGAAACAGGTTGCTCACAAGAATTAGGGAAATGTGGTGAAGAAAAAGGAATAGTTGAAGAAAACTAAGAGAGAAAATTTCCAAGTTGCAAATTAAATGAGTCAGGGACAAGAAATGTACTGTACGGGGAATAGTCAATAACTATGAAATATATTTAAATAGCAACATATCATAACAAGATTTATTCTTGTGATCAGTTTGAAATGTATTAAAATTTGCAAACAGTATGTTATGTAAGAGAAACTAACACAGTGTTATACATTAAATTACACTTCAAAAACAAACAAACATACTTATAGGAAAAAAAAACAGATTTGTAGTTAACAGAGGAAGGAGATGGGAAAGGAAATTTAGATTAATGTACTAGAAAGATACAACTTCCAGCTGTTAAATAAACGTGTCCAAGGGATGGTACCCATTAACATGATAAATACAATTAATACAGCTTTATGTTATATATGGATGCTGTTAAGGGAGTAGACCATCAGACTTCTCATCACAACCAAAAGACAAATTGGATTTCTTTAATATTTTATCTGAAAGAGAAAATGAATTCTCCCTAAAGTTGCTATAATATTTATTTCATGATACATGTAACTAAAATATCTACCCTGTGCACCTAAACTTACACAATGTTTTATGTCAATTACATCTCAATAAAAGCAGAAGGAAAAATGGAAAGACAATGATCATGGTTTCCCATGCCATTTCTCATGATTGTTTTTGCAGCAAGTAATCTTGAGTCATGATAGACTTATCCTAGGTAAAGATACTAATAAATAAATGATTCTAATAAATAATGCATAAAGATATTAATATAATTAGTGTTTTACTATGTCTTAAATTTTCTTCATGATAACAGCCCACTAAATCTATAGGCATCAAAATTTTACTCTGTGTATTCATCTGAGATTAGGGAATGGTTACAAAAGTAACAATGGCTGCTTATGCTGTGAGTGATAAAGTTCACTGTCTCTGACCAAAGTTCTCATTTCCCCAATAGAAACAGTAAGAAAGGAACATGCTAGGTTGCTAAAAATCTCAGCATGATAAAATCTCAGAACTCCTTCAATTCTTAACTGTTTTGCAATGGGAATGCAATACTGACAAAGACTTGATTTTGGATAACAATATAGTGTTTTCTCATGGTTGCATTAGGGGATGTGAGGATAATCCCTGAGATCCACAAGAAACATTCTCGCTCTAGTGCTGGCAAAGTAATGTAAATATTCTGCATTATTAGGACTGAGGAATGCTTTCAAAATGATGACTTTGGTCACTCTAATCCAGGTAGTCCAACGAAAGAAAGGTTATTGCAATGTGAAGTTGAACGGGAATACATCATGGTTCAGTCTCTATAAATTAGTCAATGGGTGTTCAAAGCCAAAATAAGTTGTGTCAACAATGAGAATTAAAACAAGAAAATACTTGCACATAAGCTTAAATTAAAAAGGAGACATAGTCCTGTGCTGGGCCCTGGTGACAGGAGTATGTATATGCCGCAGTCCAATTCAAGGTTTCAGTGTAATGACCCTAGCATCAGCTCGGGATTCAATGAACAGGCAACAATTAGTACACAGGGAGAAATATAATCTACCTCCCCATGATCGTAATAAAATCTGGTGGCTCATTGAAACTCTTAATTCACAGAGATTCTGCCAGATGCAGAGGACTAATTCACTGATGACTCAAATAAGACAAACTTAGTTACTGCTTAACAAATCATCTTCACACACACACAGTGGTAGACAGACTTGTAGTATTTAGTGGGAAGAATTCAGTGGGCAGAAATCAGAGACTAGTGTTCAAAGCAACAGCCAACTTTTGTACTTTTGCCAATAGTCTAGTTTTCCCAGGTAGAAGTCTACACATGGACAAACAATATTCTTCTTTAGGATTTCTAATTTTGAAAGTAAACTGTAGCTTTTGACTTATCAGTGTAGAACCATGTTATGATGATCACGGTAAGACCCACTGTCTGATAAGAGAGCTGGAAACTAGCTGCTGAACCAGCCCATCTGAACCCCAGACTGCTAATGTAAGCAACAACATAGCCATCATCAGAGTTAAGCTGACAAATTTAAAGCTGGATGTTTCTGTTGTAGGAACAACCACTGCTGTACAGACACAGATCTCCTGCTGCAAGTGGGCTCTTTTCTTCTCTTGGTAAAGTCATATTGATATGATGGTGCTAGAGTTTACCCTGGCCCATTTGCCCATTCTCCAGATTATCAAAAGCTTTCATCACAACTGGTGACACATTTTCAGGACTCAGTGTTTCCATTCCAGTCTTATCGGCTGACACTGGCTGCATGATTGTGAGCAGAAGCCTTAGGCTCCCTGACCTAGCCTACAATTTTTCCAGCATTTCAGGGCATATCACATTCTGAAAATGCTTCACCATATATTTTAAATTAATGGGAAATAGTCAAAGTCCTCCGTGAATATTTTATATTTCTTAATATCTGCAGAAATTTGGTATTCTTGCAGTTGGACAAATTTTTAATTCTACCACCCTCACCACTTTGTAGTCCACACAGTTTGGATTGCAATTTGGTTACTGAATATGACCACCGCAACCAAGGGGTTAGTACCTCTTTGATACTTACTGTGTGAAGGTTAGAAGGGGCACTAGTTTTGTGGGGTACATAAACCTACATAAAATGATTGCAACATCACTCTCTCTTCTGGATAAACCTCTGATTCTAAGAAGTAAATTAATTAGAAGGCAGTATAGTTATTGGCATGGGGAAAGGAATCAGCTATTTTGGGGTGGGTGGGTGATAAAGAGACAGGAAAAAATCCAGCAAATGATAATGGAAAGCTTTAGGGCTCTGGAGGCACGAATTAAGAAGAAAATAATACTTTGTCTCCAGTACCTACCTCCAATTACTGTCTTGATTGACAAGGACTTGGGCTATGAAAAGAGCTAGTTTGTGGTGAAGAGTAAAGACAATAATGAAATAGTTTGAAAACCATGAGAGTTTTGTTGTTTCAGGAAAGTAGATTTTGCTTAAAGTCAACATGTATTTTTCATTCACTAAATACTAAAATGCATTCTGTGGCATGTGATGTGCTTACTGTGATGGTATCCAAGTAAGACAAAGAAAGGGGGATAGACAGAAAATATCTGGAGGAGGTGATTTTTGTGCTGAGGCTGGGAATGTCTAAATAGGTAAAAGGAGGATATCCTAAGTCCAAGGCTGAGCTGGAGCAAAATATGTGAGGTTGGATTTAATACGGTTAACAAACATTTGCCTGGATGTATCTCCAGAAGCATAGAAACATAAAGATATGCCAAGGTTGTCAGATGCCAGATCTATAAAGAAATTACTAAACTATGTTGAATTTGTGGGCTTAGATTTGGAAAGGCATTAAGTGCCACCCTGAGGAATTAAGCTTGTCTTTGGCTGGAACATAAATGTAACATAAAATATTCACTTGAAAATATAGTGTAGAGTCTTGAGGGGAGGAAAAGAAAGCTCCAATTGGAATGCTTTGAAAACAGCACTAAGAAGACCATAGATAAAATTACTTCTTAAATTCTACCACATGCTGAATGTGCCATCTGAGACTACATCATGTGACCTTTATCATACCAGGGATGACAAATTAGAGACCATGATCCCTGGGCCTGTTCCAGTATTTATTTCCCGTTCCAACCTATCGTAACTTACACATTTAATACTTTCCAGGTTGAACCAGAAAACACTTAGTAATTTTCCCTCTCTCCATGTTTTAGTCTTTTTCCAAATTCTTCCATTTTGTCTTATTCCTTAGAGAAATTATTTAAATTTTCACCCATATTGTTCCATCAAATGATCATATCAATCAAATATCTCTTTTCTTCTTTGAATGGTAGCTTAGTCTCCCATTTAACACTTTACTGTGTTTTAAAAAAAATATAAGGAAAATGCAGGTACACATTTATGTTTATTGTTCAAATAAGAAAATTGCAGATATTTGTCAACATTTGCCAACATCAATTTCAATCTTTGTTATCTTGCATAATCTGGTAGTCCTCTGGTAGATAATTTGTAATTAGGCTGACGTTCATAAACTGAAGATGACTTATGAGTTGGCCTTGAAAGAGAGGTAGCTGATGTATCAGCTATCACTGGCACTGGGAACCGTGGGTGGCTCCATGGTTGAAATTTAGAAAAACGACCATCATTGGCAGATATTTTGTGATATCTATTTGGAAAAGTAGAAGGCTCCACCATCAGTCCAAATTAATTCCTCTGTATGGGAGACAAGATGCTGTACTGAGAAGTAGAAGTTGTAGTTGAAATGAAGTTCACAACACAGCCATTTGCTTCAGTGTAGCTGCTTTCAGATTGCTCGTGAAAAGTGGTCCACTGATTTAAAACAGCACGTTGATCCACTGCAGGTTTTCTGGTGGTCTAACTGACATTGATGATGGAGGAAAAAATCACCTCTGATCGTGGTATTTGTATCACAAATATTGTGGCTAGTAGAGGGCTTTCTTATTAGAGGCATGTTTAAATTTGCAGAAGGTAAAAATGCACTTTCTCCACTAGTGACAGCACAAAATCACAATTATTTTTAACCACATTTCCCCCTCCTTTAAATTGCTTCTTGTTAAATTCTTTAGCCAATAAAGATACCAAAGAGGCATTTTTAATCCCAACTCTTGTATTTATTCTCTCTAAAAGCAGGGGAAAGCCTCGTTTAAAATTTGGAATATGGTAGATAGGCAGCTACAACAAAATGATAAAGATTTTAGTAATATTTAAATCAAAATACAAGACTAAAATAAGCCTAACTTATAAAACCTCAGATTTCACGTTTACTATGCAAAGATAATATCATCAAAATATGAACATAGCTGATGATATTTTGAAGTTCCTTATTTGGAAAATACACATTTAAATAGTATAGTCATCAAATTTAAGAAGTTAGCATTTGTAGTAACGGTGAGTGCCACTTTTGAAAAGCAGCTTTAATACCTTTATTTAGGTTTCAGATAAGATTTATATTTGCTAGCAAAGTTTCTCATAATCTTGAATACTTAAGGCACTGTCCTCAATTTTAGAAAAAATAAAGAATTTTAGCCTTAGTAGATTTATACAATTTTCAAAATCTAGCTTTACATTTATATTACCATATATTCATGTAGAAAATAAAATTTTATATATAAGTTACCAAGTCATAACTAAAATTTCTGAATTCCTTGTTTAAAACATAGACTTCTTTTTCTTCTGCCAGAAAGTCAGCTAGACAATCAGATCACTGAAAATTCTGCCGCACTTTACTAAACCCAAAAAGGTTAAGCTGTCTAACTAAACTTTTCATACTCCCAGCTTCAATTATTGTGAAAGGGGCCTTTCTTTACAAAACTTCCTTATTAAAGACATCTTCATCAATCACTATGGAAGTTCCATTATCATCACACCAGAGGGATTTAAATTGTCCACTCCCAGCCATTTTCCACAGTTTTCTTGGAAATGTCAGAGAACGAAAATAATTATCTTCATCTGGTTCCTAGACACAATGTGTGTAACATGTTTTTTTTATCAAGGATTCTTCAGACTAAGTCTGAAAATCATTTTCTTCAATCATACACCTTAAGTCCAAGTCCCCAGAGAATGTTTGATCACACAATAGAGATCTACTGGAGTTTCCTGAACCATTTCATCCATCTGAAGGAGACAAATCTTGAATTTCTGAAGAAATATGTGCCATCTCAAATAACTTTTTCTACAGCTACTTTTCAAGTTATCATGATTTTGAGCACTGCAGTTTCCAATGCTGCTTAGGCAGGCATGAACAGTTTAACTGCTAGGCCATCAAAATGGTTCTTAACCTGAGTAGCTGTGACATCACAAAACGACTGGTCTCCTAGCAAACCAAGTGTAAAATTCAGCCAGTGTTTCCTTCTCATACATCCAGTTAAAATGAAACATATAGGATGAATATTTTTATAGTGTGATATGCAAATATTTTCCCCTCAAAATCTTTTTAAATAATATAATTTTGGGGTTTTGAAATGAAACCAATCTAATTCCTTTTGTACAAAAATTTATACCAGATTTGTGAACAGAGTATAAATAATGCACAAAATAAAAAAAATGTTAAAGTTTTGGAAATAAAGTGAAATTTGTGTAAAACATTACAGAAAACGTAAAACAATTTCTTGATCATTTGGAATTAAATTGAAACATAATTTGATTTGGAAACGGAAGTAGTTATTTATCTGTGTACTTTACATTAAGTAGCTCTATATTCAAAATATGAGCAGAATAAATATAAGTTTATTTGGTATGTTTATAAATAAATGGTAAATATTTATGAATTAAAATTAGATTAAAATTATCAATCAAATTTAAGAAATTCCAAAGGAGGGAAACTTTGTTTTAAATTGTAATTCAGTGCTATAAGTAAAACAAATGTAATTTAATATACTACTTTAAAATTACAAAAGAGAAAATTTTATTGTACACTTACAAATGTTTATTTTTGCCATTCTTTCATTCAGAGGTTTTTCAGTCCCAAGAAGGAATAAATTTTCTTGTCATCTATATAATCCATACTCTTATGGTTTCTGTTAAGTGTTCCAAAATGATGTTGATAAATACACTTATACACAAAATTCTGGATTCAATAAGCAGTGACTTCATTAAGGATGAAATAAACAAACAAACAAAAAGCAAATAATATAATTATATGTGGGTTGGGGTGGAAAAGGCCAGGTAATGCATTTTAGGAAGCAATATGTTTCCCAGTCCTGAAACAAGTGCTTTGTGCACCTATTGTAAATAACAGCTATGTTCTGTATCAGTAAACTGTAGTAAATCCATTTCTACCAAAATTTATATTCTTTATTTAGAAATAAATTCCATTAAACATAAGCCAATTTCAAAATGATTGATAAAATTTTTAAATAAATAAATGTACACTCAAGCTACAATGTAAATTTTTCCTTCAGTATGTGTATATTCCATTCTAAATAAATATTAGCAACCTGAATTCATAGCGTATTATATGTATTATATTATATTATAGTTAAGTTTGATTAATTCCTGATTCATAAATATTATATAACATATGCAAATCAATAAATGTGATACCATCCCTTAAAAAACAGAGAATGCAAAAGTAACAATCTCCAAAATGTAGGAAAAGTATTGACAGAACTGATCTTAACTTTTGTATACAAAAAATTGTTAATAAATTTGCCCTAGAAAGAATATGTCTAAAGATAATAAAAGCCATATATGAAAAACCCATGACTAACATCAAGTTCAATGTTAAAATACAGGAAGGTTTTCCTCTGGTCCAGTAATATGAAAAATTAGCTCATTTTCACAAGTCCTAAATTACACTACTAGAAGTCCTAGCCATAACAACTAGTCAGTAAAAAATATAAAAGGCATCCAACTTGTAAACAAGCACTAAAATTTTTACAGATGACATAATTATACATAGATGGAAAACTCCATATTCTACTCCAGTGACTGCAAGAAATAGTCAACAAAATTAGTAAACTTGCAGAATACAAAATCAATATACAAATATCCATTGCATTTTTATATACTAACAACACATTATCAAAAATAGAAATTAGGAAAACAATTGTGTGTAGATTTATACCAAAAAGATTAAAATAGGAATAAATTTGATAAGTGAAATAAAATATCTAAACATAAATCTATAAATTTAAGGTGCAAGAAATATAAGTAAACAAAATAAATAAAAGACATTCTGTGCTCATAGATTGTGTGCAATGTGAGGAAATACTATATTCCATCTTTCACATGTTCAATCTCCCCAGCACTACTATTTGAGGAGAATGTCTTTTCTTAATTTTATACTCTTGTTTCCTTTTTCATGGGTTAATTGATTATAGGTGTGAGGGATTATATCTGGTTACTCTATTCTCTTCTATTGTTTGGTGTCTTGTTTTGAGCCAGTATCATGTTTTTTAATTACTAAAATTTTGTAGGACTGTTTAACATCAGAGTACTTTACATTATCAGAATTAATTCTCTTTTTCAAGATTATGTTAGCAACGCATGATCTTTGTTGTTCCATACAAATTTTGAAATTATTTGTTCTATTTAATGGAAAAATCTCATGGGTATTTTGACATGAATCTCACTAAATGTAGATTGCTTTGGGTAGTAGGTTTGTCTCAACCACATAGTTTCACATCATTAACATAAGAGATCTTTTAATTTCTTTGGGTCAGATTTAATTTCCTTCATCTATGTTTTCTATTTTTTCACGTATAACTTTTCATCTTATTTGTCAACTTGATTTCTAGGTATTCTATACATATATATATATATAATTATTTTCATTATATTTGTAAACACATTTCCTACACAAATACAAAGGGCAGAAGGCAGTGACAAGACATATTCAAAATCCTGAATGAAAAAAACTGTAATCTAAGATAATTTATCAAGCAAGGCTATCCTTTAGAATAGAAGGAGAGGTAAGTAACTTCCATAAAAGCAAATACTAAAAGAATTTAACAACTGATAAAAAAAAATGAAAGATCTACTCTAAAGAAAAGAAGCAGGATGCTATAGAAAGGAGAAAGGCATAATTAGAAATGCAATAGCTGCAATGACATACAATAGAATATACATGATATTGTAAAACAGTACATCAAAATTTTTAAGGGTCAGAGAGTGAAACAGGACAATACAGATTATTTCCTTCTTGTTTCTGTTCTCTGTAGGAGGGGTTAGAATTTGTATTCTTATCAGTGAAAATAAACAGATATAGTAACGGTTAAATATACATACAAAACAGTGTAACCATACATCAAAAGCTTACAATGAAGTCACAAAGCCAAAAAGAAACCAAGATAATAAAAGAAAACTTATCAAGCCACAAAAAGAAAATGAAATGAACAAAAAGAGAATATAAAATAAACTGGGAGATGAAGCTCAAAATGGAAATAGACACCAGTCTATCAATAATCATCACAATTGTTAATAGACTAACAGCTGCAATCAAAAGATATATATTGTCAGATGGGATAATATAACAAGACCATACATTATGAAGCATACAAGAGACCCACTTTAGTAAGAAGAACACACATCAATTGAAAGTCAGAAGATGGAAAAATATTTTCCATACAAATGGACATTACAAGAAAGCAGGACTAGCAGTACTGATGTCACACTAAAGAGACATTAGAACAAAGGCCAAAGAGAAAGATAAACAAGGACATGATATAATGATTAAAGGAAAAATATAAAATGAGGGTATTATACTCATTAAGATATATGCACTCAAAGTAGGAGCACCTAAATATGTAAAGCAAATACTAATAGATAAAAAGGAAGAAATCGGTGGGAACACAATCACAGTAGGAGAGTATTATTCCCCATTACCATCACTAGACTGGTCTTTCAGACAGAAAATTAATAAGGGAATCAAGATACTAAAAACACAATGCAAAGTTTATGGAATACAGATAAAGCAGGCTTAAGAGGGAAGTTCATAGTGAGAAGGCCCTCCTCAAAGTAGAAGAGAAATTTCAAGTAAATATTCTAACGTTCTATGTACACTAATCAAGAAAAGAGGAGCAAAAAAACCCAAATGTCAGCAAAAAGCGGGAAATAATGAAGATCAAAGAAAAAATAATTGAAATAGAGTTTAAAAAATAGAAAAAATCAAACTCTTTTTTGAAATAGTAAACAAAATTGACAAAGCTCTGGACAGAATCATCGACAAGAATAGAGAGAGAACACAAATAACATAAGAAATGCCAATGCAGAAACTTCAAAGAGTAAAACAAATTTGCAAAGTATCATAAGGAAATACCATGAGCAACAGTATGGAAACAAACTGTATAACCAGGAAGAAATGCAGAAGTTTCTGGAAACATTCAGCCAACAATTTTTGCATTAAGAAGAAATTAACCATTTGAACAGACAGATCACCCAAAATGGAATAGAATTATCAATAAAATAAAAAATCTCTGCAAACAAAATTCAGACCCAAATACCTTCACTGGGGAATTTGAGAAAACATACAAATAAAAATCCATACCACTCCTCCTCAGGCTTTTCCAAAGTTTGATATGGAGAGAGTACTCCCAATCTCACACCATAAGGCCAACATAAACCTGATACCAAAACTACACAAAGACACTACCCAGAAAAGAAACCTATAGGCCAATATCCTTGATAAACATAGATGTAAAAGTCTTTAAGATATTATTAACAAACCGAATCCAACAGCATGTAAAAAAAGATTATATACCATGGTCAAGTTAGGTGCATACCAGGAACACAAGGATGGTTTAACATATGCAAATCAATCAATCAATTGTGATACACCATATCAACAAAAGAGACGACAAAAACGATATGATCATCTCAGTAGATGCAGAAAAATCATTTGATAAAATTTAACATCAATTTGCAATAAAAGTTCTTACCACAGTGGGCATAGTGGGACCATATCTCAACATAATGAAAGCTGTTTATGACAAATATATAGCCAGCAAAATACTCAATGGTGAAAAACTAAAATGCTTCCCACAAATACCTTAGACAACAAGGTTGCCAATTCTCACAATTTCAATTCAATATAGTCTTGGAAGTCCTAGCCACAATGATCAGGCAAGAAAAAGAAATAAAATTATTCAGACTGGAATAGAAGAGGTAAAATTGCCACGATATGCAGACATGACACTATATAGAGAAAACTGTAAAAGTTTCACAAAAATTACTTAGAGGAAAAAAGGAACTGGGCAACGTACCCAGAGTAATGTACAAAAACAAATTGCATTTCTTTACACTACCATTGAATCAACAGGAAAACAAAGTATAGAAAGAACCACTTTTATAACTGCATCCAAAACTATTAAATGCTTAAGAATAAATCTGACCAAGGAGGTGAATAACTTATATATGGACAATTAGAAAACATAGAGGAAATCACAAAAGATATCAAGAATTGAAAAGATACCCAATGGACATGAAATGGAAGAAACAATATTGTTAAAATGGCCATATTGCCCAAGGCAATCTACAGACTTAATGTGATTTCCAATGAAATTATGCAAAAAAAATTTTTAAGGACTGAAACAAATGATCCTAAGATTAACACAGACTCATAAAAGATCCATAATTTTCAAAGCACTATTAAAGAAAAAGAAAGAGGATGGAGGAATAAACCACCAGGTCTCCTTACACTCTTGCAGAGCTACAGTAATCAAAGTGACAAGATATTGGTACAGAAACAGGTATTTGGACCAATGGAACAGAATAGAAGGCCTAGGAATAAACCTAAAGGCCTATGTTCAAGTAATCTTTGACAGAGTAGCCAAGAATATGACAGAGAAAAGACAATCTCTTCACCAACTGGTGTTGGGAAAATTGGATAGCAGCATCAGAGCAATGGAGTTAGAACACTCCTTCACTCCATACACAAGGATAAACTCAAAATGGCTTGAAGACTTAAATGTAAGGCAAGACACAGAAAATCTCCTAGAAGAAAACATAGGTAAAATACTCTGAGATAAATCTCAGCAATGATGTCCTAGAACAGCCTACCCAGGTAATGGATGTAAGAGCAAAATTAATTAATGGGACCTAATTAAACTTATAAGCTTTTGCACAGCAAAGGGAACCATAAACAAAGCAAAATGAAAACCTACAGGATTAAAGAATAATTTTAGAAATGATGCAACTGACAAAGACTTAATTTCCAAAATATAAGACTTCATACAACCTAATAATAATAAAAAAAAACAAGAAACCCAATCTTAAAATGGGCAGAAGCCCTAAAATAGCTATTCTCCAATAGAGATATACAAATGCCATACAGATATATGAAAAAAATTGCTCACTATCATTATCACAGAAGGGCAATTTAAAACTATAATGAAGAATCACCTCACAATAGTCACAATGGCCAGCATTCAAAAATCCACAAGCAATAAATGCTGGGGAAGCTGTGGAGAAAGTGAACCCTCCTACACTGATGGAAGGAATGCAGTTGGGTGCAGTCATTGTGGAAACCAGGATGGGGCTTCCTCAAAAGAATAAAAATAGACTTAACTTATGATCCAACAATCCCACTTCTGGGTATGTATCAAACAGAACTCTAATTCAAAAATACACCTGTACCCCAATGTTCTTAGCAGTGCTATACACAACAGCCACGACATGGAAGCAACCTAATTGTCCAACAACAGATGACAGTATTCAGAAGTTATGCCGTATTTACACAATGGAAAAATATTCTGCAATAAAAAATGATAAAACAATGACATTTGCAGCAAAATGTATGTCCCCAATAAGTGTCATTCTAATTGAAGTAAGCTAGAAAGAGAAAGAAAAATAATACATGACATGAAACACGTGGATCCTTAAAAAAATTGGATGAGAACACAATGATTTCATCTACAAAACTGAAGCACACTCGCAGATCTACTAAACAATTTTATGATTACTGTGGAAAGGGGCTTTGAGAGAATATATTTGGGAGCTGTAGATTTATAAATGATATCCACTATATATAAAAATAGATTTTTTTCAAAATTTCTTTTGTATGACACAGGGCAGTAAGTTAAATATCTTGAAGAATTATTTATTAGGCCCACAAATGTATGCATGTACAGGAACACAGTTCTATACATCACAGATTGACACATTGTAAATGGCAGTACTTCAATGATAAATAAATGAATAAATATGTAAATTTATTAATAACTAACTAACTAACTAGCTAACTAAATAAATAATATCTAAATAAAAACTATTTAGTAGCAAATGAAGTACAAAGATTCACACTACTTAAATTTCACTTGAAGAATCTAGGAGAAAACAGAAAGAATAAAGAAGAAAATTGAATGAATGTGAGTAAGGAAATTAACAAGAGAAACATTTGAAAAGATAAAAAGAAAACCTAAGTCTATATCTTTTAAACATAAAGTGGACAAATTTTAGGTTGGCTAAGGAAATAAAGACTCAAATAAAATTATAAATAAAAGAGAATATTTTAACATTGATGTTGTAGAGATGCAAAGCTTCATTAGAAGTTACCACAAGCCAACGATTTCAATGACTTAGAACAAAAGACAAATATCCAGTAACATATGTCTTCCAATACTGAATCAAGAAGCAATAAGAAACTTATATAGAGCAAAAGTGTGTATGAGTAAATCAATAATCCAAACTTCCCAAACCAAAAAAATTTACAACACGATTTTACTGGTGAATTCTGTCATACATTTCAAGACAATTTTTCACCATTTCTTCCCCAAATCTTCCGAGAATTTGAAGGGGGTGAAAATTTACAAACATGTTTTATGATGCCAGCTTTATTTGCATAACAATGGTAGAAAGGACATTATATGCAAAATATAGAATATTATCCCTGATGAACATATGTGCCAAAATTCTCAAAAATCACAAGCAAAATGAATTCAACAACACATTTAATGTATCATAAACATACATGACTAAAGGGATTTATCCCTGGGTTTAAAGATTCTTCAAAATATTCAAATCAATAAAGGTGACATGCCAAACTAATAGAATGAGAAATAAAACTCACATAATCATCTCAATAAGTGAGGATATAATACAACATACTTTAAAGATACTCCCAACAAATTAAATTTACCCTGTCAGTGACACGATATCATATACATCCAAACACTGTGTGGACAGAAGCGAAGTAGTTCTCTGTTTATTGATTCTTAGAAGAAGGGTTTATATAGGACATGCACAATACCTCACATATCATCTAAGTTATAACAATGTTAATAATCTTAAGCTGTATATGTACCCATGCTCCTGCAGTAAACACAGGATGTTAAATGATCAAGGATTGTTCAAAAGTTCATCACGGAACTTCATTAAGTAGGCCATCTCTTCTCCAGCCGGCTGTGCCTTTCTTAGGTTGTCCTCCATTGAGGATCTTACCCAGCATATTCTATCCAGCCATAATTGATACATAGAGTAGGCCATATATTACCCAGCCTGGATATGTGACATTCCTCACAGATTGTTTATCAGTTCAGCCCATGGGCTTATTCTCTAGAGCCTTAAGACAGGAGCCTACAAACCCAGCATGCCTTGACAGAAAAATGGATGAAGAAAATTTCATGTATATATGCAATGGAATCAATACTATGCATTCCTATCAACAGTGTCCATGGTGTACTTTCTCTCCACAATCTCACCCACATCTATTTCTTTTCTTTCTGATGAGAGCCTTCTGACAAGTGTGAGGTCTTGCCCCATTTTTGGTTTATGACTCTGAATATATTTATAATTTAAATTATAACTCTGAACATATTTTCATGTGTCATTTAGCCAAATATGTTATCTACAGAAAATTGATTCAGATCTATCTATTCAGTTCCTATGGACTTTTTTTTAGTTGCATTGTTGGGTCTTTTTTGTTATTGTTGTGGGGTCAGTGTTTGCCATATATTTTGGATATTAACACTAGATTGGAAAATATCACGTGAAAATATATTCTCCCATTCTGTTTGTTGACTTTTCATTTTATTGATCATTTCTTCTGCAGTGCAAATTTGTTTAGAGTGATACAATCATATTTTATTAGATTAGCTTCTGCTTCCCTTGCCATGGAGACATATGTAGAATCATATTAAGTCCAATGTCAGAGTGTACTTCTTATATTTTACTCTAGGATTCTTTGCTTTCCGGATTTATGTTTTATATGCCCAGGTGTGGGATTGTTGTGTCATATGATTGGTCTATTTTTATTATTTAAAGGAACTTCCATAAAGTTTCCAAAGTGGTTTCACCAATTTTCATTCCCACCAACAGCGTTGGAGAGTCCCTATTTCTCCACAGCCACCCCAATCTGTATTATTTGTAGACATTTGGATGACATCCCTTCTCAATATTGGGAGGTAGAACATTATTTTATTTTTGTGTTGCCTTTGTATTATGATTAGCAATGTAAGCATGTTTTTCTTTTCCTGTTTGTCATCTGTGTGTCTTCTTTAGAGAAATGTCTTCTCATTTTCTGGCTGAGTTGTTTGTAGATATTTGAAATGGAGTTGTATGAAAGATGTGTGTATTTTTGAAATTAGCCTCTTGTTGATTGTATTGTTTCCTAATGTTTTCTCCCATTTGGAAATTCATCTTTTCATTTCATTTACTTTGCTGTATAGAAGCATTCAAATTTATTTAGGACCTTTTTGTTTATTTTGTTTTTATTGTTTTCAGCTTGGGAGAGTGACATAAGAAAATTTTCCTACAATTTATGTCTTGTTTTCTCTATGTTAGTTTCCAGGAGTTTTATTGTGTCATGTTTTAGATTCAGATATTTAAATCATTTTGAGTATATTTTTGTACAGTTTGAGGGAGTGTTCTAATTTCATTGATTTACATGTAGCTGTCTAGCTTTCTCACCATCCCTTGCAGAAAACTGTCTTAAAGGCATTGTATATTTTTATTTCCTTTGTCATAGTTTAGTTCACCATACATGTGATATTTTATTTTTGCCTCTGTGTTCCATTCCAGTGATATAGATGTTTGGTTGTTTTCCAGCATTGTGCTGTTTTGATTACAGTAATTTTGTAATACAGTCTGAGATCTGGGAGGGTTATTGGTTATGCCTTCAACTTTGCTCTTTTTCCTCATTGTTTCTTTTGCAGTTCTGGTTCTTTTGCAATTCCATACAAATCATAGGACTCTTTTTAGTTCTGTGGAAAATATCATGTAGTTCGATCAGAATCAATTTATATCTGTAGACATAGTTTGTAGTTGGATATTTTAACAATATTAATTCCTCTAAACTAAGACATTGAGATTTCTTTCCATTTATTTACATCATCTTCAAATATCTTTATCAGTGTTCTAATCATTTTATTATGTTCGTTTTTTCATAGGTTTTTCATTTTTTGGTCTGATTCATATAGATCTTTTAAATTATGGAATATTTCATTGTTAGTGTAAAAAATGTGACAATTTTTGTATATTAATCATGAATCATGCTACTTTGCTTAATGTGTTTATTACTTTTAGTTGTTTTAGTTTGGAGAATCTTTAGGGATCACTATATAGATTATCATGTCATCTAAATTAAAACAGTTTTACTTCATTCAATCCAACTTGAATAATTTTTTCCTTGTCCAATTGCTGTTGCTAGAACTTCCCATACTGTGTTTAATAAAAATGGTGAGAGTGGGCATCCTTGATTTATTCCTTAATTTGGATTTCAGTTTTTCACTTTTGCATATTATGTAGTCTGTTGGTCTGTAATTAATGACTTTAGATATGTTGAGATATATTTCCTGCATCCTAATTTGCTAAGAGGTTTCTGTCATTGTTGATGTTGTTGTTGTTGTTGTTGTTGTTGATGTTGTTGCTGTCTCAATGAAAAAATGTTGAATTTTATGAAATGCTTGTTATGGATTTATTGGGATGACCATGTCATTTTCTCTTTTTCATTTGTTAATGTGGTGTATCAAACTGATTGATTTGTGTATGTTGAACCTATCTTGTGACACTGCAATGAATCCAAGTTGATCATGGTGTATGATTCATTTTAGGTATTGCTGGATTTAGTTTGCTAATAATATTTTATAGAATTTTTGCTTCTAAATCTATCAAATATAATGGCTTGAAGTTCCCTTTGCCCGTACTTTATTTGTTGGTTTTGCTATCAGGGTGATGAAACTTCATAGAATTAATTTGGGAGTTTCCCACATCTGCACTATGTTTGAATACTAAGAATTGAATAAGTTCTGGTTTGTATTTTTGTACAGTTCTCCACAGGAGCTTTTGAAATCTACACTTCTATTCAAAAATTTTTTAAAATGCAGATTCTGTCTATCTTCTAGTAAACAGTTTGGTCAAATTATTTGTTTCTCCTTATCTCTGTCTCTTTCTAGACATATGTCTATTTCTTCTAAGTTGTCCAGTTTTTTGGCATGTAATTTCTGACCAAATGAACACTTTTTTGTACATCTGGGGTAACAATTGTTATTTCTCTTCTTTTATTTCTTAATTTATTTCTTTGTAGCATCTACCTTTTTTTCATGATGCACCTGGCTAGTGGTTTTTTGATTTGCTTATCTCAAAAGGAAAACATAAAACAAAATATTTGGTTTTATTACTCTTTTGCATAGTTTTTTTTCTCTATAATTTATATTTACACCTGTAATATTTAGGATAATGTTTTATCTTTTTTTAACTTTTTTATTGATTTAAATACATTTTACAAAGTTGTCTCCAATTCCAGCGTAGAGCACAATTTTTCAGTTACAAAGAACATATATACATTTGTTGTCTCATTTTTCATTTTTGAGATGCCGTAAGATCTTTTATACATTTCCCTGTGCTATACAGTACAATCCTGCTTATCTATTTTACAGTTTTGACCTCCCAGTCTATCTCTTCCCACCCCCAGCCATATGGAAACCAAAATTTTATATTCTATGACTGCAAGTCTATTTCTTTTTTTATTTGTCCTTTTTTTGTTTTGTTTTGTTTTGTTTTTTGATTCCACTGATGAGCCATTTCATATGGTATTTTTCTTTGTATTTCTGGCTTACTTCACTTAGACTGATTTTCCCCAGGATCATCCATGTTGCTGAAAAAGGCGTTATGTTGTCGGTTTATATGGCTGGCTTGTATTCCATTGTATAAATATACCAACTCTTCTTTATCCAGTCAACTATCGATGGACATTTAGACTGTTTACATGTCTTGGCTATTGTAAATAGTGCTGGCTATGAAAATTGGGGTGCAGGTGTCATCCTGAATTAGGGTTCCTTCTGGACTTATGCCCAGGAGTGGGATTCCTGGGTCATATGGTAAGTCTATTCCTTGGCTTTTGAGGAATCTCCATCCTGTTTTCCACAGTGGCTGCACCAAACTGCATTGCCACCAGCAGTGAAAGATGTTTCCCTTTTGTCCACAGTCTCTCAAGCATTTGACATTTGTGGATTTTTGAATGATGGCCATTCTGTCTGGTGTGAGGTGATACATCACTGTAGTTTTGATTTGCATTTCTCAGATAATCAGTGATATTGAGCATTTTCTGATGTGCCCTTTAATCATTTGTATGTCTTCCTTGAAGAATCGCTTGTTTAGGTTTTCTGTCCATTTTTGAATTGGGTTGTTTATTTTTTCTTATTCAGTTGGATGAACTGCTTATATACTCTGAAGATCAAGCCTTTGTCGGTTTCATAGGCAAATTTTTTTTCCCATTCCGGATGTTGTCTTTTTGTTTTGCTTCCGGTTTCGTTACTGTGCAGTAGCTTGTAAATTTCATTATGTCTCATTTGTTTATTCTTGCTTTTATTTCTTCTACGAGAAAATTTTCGAGAATTATGTCAGATAATCTTTTGTCTGTATTTTCCTCAAGGAGGTTTATTGCATCTTGTCTTATGTTTAATTCTTTGATCCATTCTGAGTTTATTTTTGTGTGTGGTGTTCTAGCCTCATTGGGAGTGTTCTAACTTCATTGATTTACATGCTGCTGTCCAGTTTTCCCAACATTTGCTGAAGAGTCTGTCTCTATTCTATTGTATTTTCTTGCCTCCTTTGTCAAAGTTTAATTGACCAAAAATTTGTGGGTTCATTTCTGGGCTATCTATTCTGTTCCATTGGTCTATATGTCTGTTTTCCTAAAAATACAGTACTGTCATGTTGACTGTAGCTCTATAGCATTATCTGAATTGTTAGCATAAAGAAATTCCACTGATTTTTGAACCTTAATCTTGTAACCTGCCACCTTGCTGAATTGTTTGATCAGCTACAGTAATTTTTGCCTGGATCTTGAAGGGTTTTCTATATATAGTAACATACTTTCTGCATATAGTGAGAGTTTTACCTCTTCCTTTCCAATTTGCATCCCTTTTACTTCTCTCTCTTGTTTGATTGCTTAGGCTAGGACTTCCAAGATTATATTGAGTTGGAATGGTGATAGTGTGCATCCTTTCCTTTTCCCAAATTTTAGTGGGAAGATTTTAACTTTCTCACCATTGAGTACTATGCTAGCTGTAGGTTTGTTTTCTATAGCTTTCATGATGCTGAGATATGTTCCCACTATGCCCGCTTTGGTGAGATATTTTATCATATGTGGGTTTTGAATTTTATCAGATGATTTTCCTGCATCTATTGAGATGATCATGTGGTTTTGATCCTTTCTCTTGTTGATGTGCTGTATTACATTGATTGATTTGCATATGTTGAAACACCCCTTTGCCCCTGGCATAATCCCCACTTGGTCATGATGTATAATCTTTCTTCTGTGTTGTTGGATTCTATTTCCTACTATTTTGGTGAGGACTTTGGCGTCTGTGTTCATCAGTGATTTTGGACTATAATTCTCTTTGTTGGTAGTGTCTTTGCCTGGTTGTGGTATCAGTGTGATTGTGGCTTCATAGAATCCCTTTGGGAGTATTCCTTACTTTTCAATATTCTGGAAGACATTGAGAAATACTGGAATGAGTTCTTCTTTGTATGTTAGGTAGAATTTCACAGTGAATCTGTCCAGTCCTGGACTGTTAAATTTAGGGAGGATTTATATTGCTATTTTGATTTCATTTCTAGTGCTCTGCTTGTTCAAGGGGTCAGCTTCTTCTTGATTCAGTCATGGTTGACAGTATGTTTCCAGAAACTTGTCCATTTCCTCTAGGTTATCCAGTCTGATTCCATAAACTTTTTATAATATTCACGTATGATATTCTGTATTTCTATTTTATTTGTTGTAAATTCTCCATTCTCCTAATTTATTTTGCTAATTTGTGATCTCTCTCTTTTCTTTCTTTTGAGTTTTGAAAGAGGTTAGTTGATTTTACTTACTTTTTCAAAAAACCATCTTTTGGAATGGTTGATTTATTTCCTATAATGTTTAAATCTCTATTCAATTTATTTTCTCCACAATATTTATCATTTCTTTCTTTCCACTGCCATTTGGGGTTTTTCCTTCTTCTTTTTCTAGTTCATTCTGCTGTTGGGTTAAATTGTTTCTTTCTCATTGTTCTTTTTTAAGGAAGGCCTGTATCACTATAAACATCCCTCTGAGCACTGCTTTTGCTGTGTCCCTTAAATTTTGTGTGGTTTTGCTTTCATTTTATTTTGTCTCAAGGTACTTTTTCATTTCAGCTTTGATTTCTTCATTTACCCATTGGTTTTTTACTAACATATTGTTTAATCTCCATGTTTTCCTTATGTTCTCACTTGTTTCTCTATTGTTGATTTCTAGCTTGATGGCATTGTGGTCAGTAAATATACTTGGGGTTATTTCTATATTCTTAAATTTGCTGAGGTTTCTTTTGTATCCAAGTACATCATGAATCCTGGAAAATGTTCCAAGTGCACTGGAAAATAATGTATATCCTATTTTGTGTGTGGTGCAATGCTCTGAAAATATCCACCAAGTGTAATATTACTATTACACATATTCTATTATTTAACTTCTTTGTTGCCTATTTTATTTTCTGTCTCGATGATCTGTGCAGTGATGTAAATGCAGTGTTGAAATCTCCAAATATGAATCCCCCTTTATATCTGTTAGTAGTTATTTTATGTACTTAGGTGCTCATCTATTTGTTGCATATGTATTAATGAGTGTGCTATCCTCATAATGTATCACTCCTTCAATCATAATAAAATGTCCTTCTTTATCTTTCTTTATGGCCTTTGTTTTAAAGGCTATTTTGTCTGAAATCAGTTCTGCAACACCTGCTTTTTGGCTTTTCAAATTGTATGGAATACTTTTTCTGTCCTTTCACTCTCAATCTATGTGTGTCCTTCTCTCTGAAGTGGGTCTCTTGTATGCAACATTTTGAAGGATCTTGCTTTATTACCCAGCCTGCCACTCTATGACTTTCAACTGGAGCATTTAGGCCATTAACATTTGCAATAATTGATGATACCCTTGGGTTTATTGCCAATTTGACATTATATTTGCAGATGATTTGGTAATTCTTCTTTGTCCTTTCATCTTCCTTTTATGGTTGGTAAGTTCCTTTTGTATTATCATGAATTTTATTTAGTTTTATTGACTCCATGATAAGTACTTGTCTTCTTGTTTCCCTTTTTTATAAGTCCATTAGACCATTACTATAACTGCTTTTATTAAATGGATAGTAACATGATATGAAACCCATCCTACCGAGAATAAAAAATTTAGAGAGAAAGATCAAAAAACAAATTCTTTATTTCCTGCCTCCCTCTCCAATTCTCAATAATTTGTATGTCTTGTTTTAAAATTTTGTGTTTATTTTATTTGTAATTCATGAGTTATCACCTTTAAAGCTGTGTGTTTCACATTTCTGTAGCATCCTGCTGCTTTATTTTTAGAGGAGAATTTTCAATAATTCTTTTAGCATGGGTCTAGTGCTGCAGATCTCTTGAAGAATTTTCTTGTCTGTGAAATTCTTTATGTCTCCTTCTACCATAAAGATAGCGTTGCTGGTTAAAGTATTCTAGGGGTTATCATTTTTTTTTCATTCAGGACTTTGAATATATCTTGCACTCCCTTCTGGCCTGTAGTATTTGTGTAGCAAACTCAGCTGGGAGCCTTATGGGGTTTCCCTTGTAACTCACTCTTTGCTCTTCTCTTGCTGTCTTTAGAATCATTTCGTTATCCTTGACACTGGCCATCTTAATTATATGTCTTGGTATGTGTGTATTTTGGTTCTTCCTGTTTGAGACACACTGAGCTTCCTGTATTGGATATCTGATTCCTTTTTAAGTTTGGGAAGTTCTCAGTCGTGATTTCTACAAAAAACTTTGCAATACCCTTTGATTTTTCTTCCCCTTCTGGGACTTCTATCATGTCAAGTTTGGCATGCTTTCTATTACCCCGTAGGTCCCTTATGCTTTTTTCATTTGTTTCTTGTTGTTTCTCTTGTAGCTCTTCTGATTGGGTGCTTTCTATTTTCCTGTATTCTAACTCACTAATTCGTTATTCTGCGTTATATAGTCAGCTTTGCTACACCTTTAAAACTTTCTTCATCTCAGTCAACGGGTTTACCTATTCTACTCGGCTCTTCCTTATAGCTTCCATTTCATTTTTGACATATTTTGTGTCTCTAAACACTATCTGTTTTATTTCATTCAGTACTTTGATCACTCCATTTTTGAAATCTTGATCTTTTAGGATATGAATGTGTATTTCACTGATCATTCTTACAGGGGATTTCTCTTGTTCTATTCATTAGGAATGGTTTCTCTGCTTCTTCATCTTTCTACTACCTCTCTGGCACTGTAGTTTATGGAGTATCAGTTATCTACTCTGGTCCTAAAGGAGTATATATAACTAATGCCTATGTAGTAATACAACTTGGAAAAGAGAAAAGAGAGAGAGAGAGATAAAAATTTTAAAAAAGGGAGAAATAAAGCTTTGAAGACATTGTATAATGAATATTAGAAAGCAAGTTGAAGCAGAGTTTTGAAAAATAATAATAAAAATATTTTTAGAAATTTCAAAGGGATTAAAATGGGGTTATATATAATTAAATAAGAAGTAAAAATTAAGAGTGTAATAGAAAATGGAACAGGTAAAAACAGATTAAAACAAGGGGGTGTCTTTGTCCTCCAGGAGACTGTACATTTAATGTGAAGTC
Source organism: Vicugna pacos (assembly GCF_048564905.1). Taxonomy (NCBI): domain Eukaryota; kingdom Metazoa; phylum Chordata; class Mammalia; order Artiodactyla; family Camelidae; genus Vicugna; species Vicugna pacos. The sequence goes on from NW_027328741.1 coordinate 6,537,185, forward strand.
TTTCTGTATTCATCCTGTTTTGGAAGCTCATTTTCCTGTTTTCAGAGGCCCTCCATTGGAGCCCTCATTTGTGCTTCTCCCAGTGCCTGTCAGCAAGCAGATCGCTCCAACACCCAACACTGCAACTGGAGCAGCTCTCTTTATTGAGGCCTGCTTGTCAATGCCCTGCCTGATGCTGCAGTCAGTTGTTGCAGACTGACAAGGCAGGAGTGTGCATCATGCCCTCTCCCAGCACCATGGTCAGGGGCTGCGTTCCAGCCCAAAATGTGGGGGGCCACACGCCCCATCAGGGTGCCAGTCGCTCCATTGCTCTGTGACACTGTACGCTCTGCCTGAGGTTTGCACACTGGAAGTGGGCTCAGGGAAGATTGAGGAACCACCCTGTCTCTGGTCTGGTCCAAAACCCAGCTCCTTGTTTGTCTTGGTGAAGCAAGTTCTCTGAGGAACGAGGACAGAAAGATCCTATGTGCCTCAGGCTGCTGAGAAGTCTCCTTCTGGCCCTTAAGACTTCTAAATCCTTAGACGTGAATGCAGACTTTCTCCCCTCTGCTGCCTTGGTGCAAAGCACCAGAAGGTATGGTGGCTGTGTCTGAGCCCCAGGTAACTTCACGTTGAAACTTTTGTGGATTTTCAGTGAAAGTTATGCACCCTTACCCCCAAAGGGCACATCTGCCCTGTTGTTTTATGGGGGGCCCAGGTTGTTTTGCCCTGTGCACCCACAGCCATGGTAAACAGCCGCATCTATTCCCCCAGACTGCATCAGTGCTGCCATCCCCAACTTCGACCCAACTCGTGCAGCATGGCCCTGCCCCAGCCTCTGGGCTGCATCTTGTGCTGGGTGTCTGTGCCTGTTTACTTAGTTCTGTCACTCAACTTATTGTCTGTACAGATTCAAGGCTTGGAGGCTACCCCTCCTTCCTGCCAACCTCTCAGTTGGAGAGGGGAGACCCAGTGAATGAGTGCCAGTCCTTCTTTGTAGCTCCCTCCCTGTGGAATCTGTCCCAAACTGTTTTGCCTTTTCTTCTTTCTTTCTTCCTTTTCTGCTACCAGATTTATTACATCTTTAAATGGAAGAGATATTTCATGGAAATGACAAGAAAGTGCAGATTGCAATGTTCAAATCATTCAAAATATGTTTTAAAATAAGTTTCACAATGAAAGATAAATATGAGATTAAATAAAGAAAAAGAGATCAATGTAAAAATAGAGTATTACACTGATAAAATTATATATGGACAAAACTCTGTAGATCATAATTATAAGAAAAACATTAATAGACATGAAGTATTTAATTCATTATAAATAATAATAGTAGATGGGTTTAACACCTCACTATTCTGATGACCATATCACCCAGAAAGAATATCTGTAAGGAAACAGAGGTCTTAATGACATTTTAGGTCATTTGAACCTAAATGAGATTTTGGAAACCGCATCAGTAAAGGAGAACACATAAGTTTCTCAAGTGTGCACAGAATGTATTCTAAGGAACTAACAACATATTATGTCATGAAAAGAGCCTCAGGAACTTTAAGCAAATATAGTTTACAGCAAGTATTTTTCCATACACAAAACTATGAAAATTTGCATCAACTATAGAAAGAAGAACAGTAAAAGCACAAACATGAGATTAAACCACATCCTTTAAAAAAATAAAATAAAACAAGGTCAATGATGAAATCAAAGAGGCAATAAATTCATACCTGGAAACAAATTACAATGAAAACACAGCTTCATAAAATGTATGGAATACAGCAAAGGGAAATCTAAGAGGGAGTTTAGAAAAATTAAGGCCTTCTATAAAGAAAAAGAAAAACCTCACACAAAGGACCAAGCTTACCACCCAAAATAACGAGAAATAAGAACAAACAAAACCCAAAGGCAGTAGAACGTGAAATCTTTAATGATTAGTTTGAAAATAAATATAATAAAAATTTAAAAATAAATTAAAAATCATAAAATCAACAGCTTTTTTTTCTTAAAAATATTAACAAATTGATAAGCATTTAGCCAGGTTTATCAAGAAAAACAGAGTGTGGACCCCAAAAAATAATAAATTAAACAGTAGAAATAATATCTGATATTACAGAAATACAAACAAAGTTTATGAAAGCATTCTGAGCAGTTACGTGTCAACCAACTGGACGACATTAAAGAAATGGACAAATTACTTGAAACGTTCAGCCTGCCAACACTGAATAAAGAGAAATCTGAAAACTTGAAAAGAGCAATCAGTATAAGTTAAATAAAATCTATAATTTTAAAAATACCCCTTGAACAAAATGCCTGGATGCCTTCACTAAAACCTCTTTTGTCACAACTATTTCAAAAAATGAAGGAGGAAAGAAAATTCCCAAAGTTATTCTATGAGGCCACCATTACCCTTATAACAAAACCAGTCAAAGACACAACCAAAAAAAAAATGACAATGAAAATCCAATATTATTGATGAATATAGATTCAAAAATACTCGAAACACTTCAACAAATTAATCCAGCAATACATAGAAAGGATTACAAATGTTGATCATTTGGATTCCTTCCAGAGTCACAAGGATGGTTCAACATACACAAGTCAATCAGTATGAAACATACTTAATAAAGGACAGACAAAATTCACAGGACCATTTCAATACACACAAAAGAGTAATAGAAAAAATTCAACATACATCATGATCAGAATTCTCATGAAAGTGAGTACAATGGGAACATCTCTAAACATACTAAAGGCCATTTATAACAATTTATAGTACCCAGGGGAATGGCTGAAAGCCTTCTGTGTAAATTCGGGAAGAAGACAAGGTTTCCTAATCTCACCACTTCTGTTCAATAGTAATAGAAGAAAGGAAAAGGAAAAGAAAAAGAAGAAAAAGAAACACAAAATGGAAAGAAAGAGGCAAAATTGTCACCAGTATTGATGGCATAACAATCTACATAGAAAGACCTAAGGGCTCCACACTGACTATTATGAACAATAAATAATTTCATCAACGGAACAGGGTACAAGATTAATGTAAAGAAGTCTCTTGCATTTCTCCATATTAATCATGAGATACCATAAAATGGACGTTGAAAGCAATAATATTTAAAACCACATTCCCCCGAATATCTTGGAACAAATGTAACCATATATGTGAAAAATCTACACACTGAAAATTGTAAAATATTGACAAAGAAATCAAAAATGATTCAAGAAATGGAAAGATGTCTTGTGGTCTTGGATTCAAAGAGTTAATATTATTAACATGGCCGTACTACACAAAGAAACCAAAGGATTTAGTGCAATACCTGTTACGAAGCTGCAGTATTTTCCACAGAACCGGAAAACAACAAATCTGGAGGTATAATCCTCCTGGATACCTTACTATTCTTAAAACCTACAGTAATAAAAACAGTATTTCATTGGCACAGAGATATAATCAATAAAATTAGATAGAGAGCCTAGAAATATTTCCACACACCTATGAGCAATGAATCTATGCTAAAATAGGCAAGAATACACAATGAAGAAAAGAAAGTCTCATCAATGGATGGTGTTGGGAAAGCTGGACATCTACATGTAAAAGTGAAATTAGAGCATTCCCTGACATCATATACAAAAATAAACTCCAAGTGTATCAAGGAGCTAAATGAAAGACCTGATACTATAAAACTGCCAGAAGAGAATATAGGTGATACCCTATTGGATATATTTCATAGGAATATTTTCTTATATCAGTCTCCTAAGACAAAAGAAATAAAAGAAAAAATAAGCAAGTGGGACTTAAACAAACTTGAAAATTTCTGCACAGCTAAGGACACTATCAATGAAATGAAAACGCTGCCTGTGTATTTGGAGAACATGTTTGCAAACAATGCAAGTGAGCAGGGATTAATAGATGTAGGTTAGTAGATGTAACATGGATTTATGTTACACAACTCAAGGTGAAAAACAAAAACCCGATCGAAAACAAGAGCAGAGTACCTGACTTACTAATTTTCCAATGAAAACATACAGATGAGTAACAGGCAAGTGATAAAATTGCTCAACATTTCTATTTAATAGGTAATTACAAAACAAAACCACAATGAGGTATCACTTCACACTAGTCAAATGGCTATTATCAAAAAGTCTACAAATAGTAAGTGTTGGACACGATGTGGAGGTAACAAATCTCTTGTATACTCTTGGTTGAATGTAAATTGGTATATCTTCTATGGAAAACAGTATTGAGATTTGTTTAAAAACTAACAAGTTAACTACCATATGACCCAGTATTACCTCTCCTTGGAAAAATCTGTGGAAAAAACCCTAAATTTAGAAGAACCAAAATTCACAACAGCACTGTTTATTTTATGAAAGACAGGGAAGTAATCCAAGTGTCCAAAGTAGACTATGGACTTAAGAATATATGATGTTTCTTTAAATATCCAATGGAATATTACACAGCTATGAAAAAGCATAACACATTACTATTTCAGTATCATGAATGGACCTAGAAAATATTGTGCTTAGTGAAGTAACTTAGATAAAGTCAAAAGTATATAATATAATTTATATATGGAATTTAAAGAATAACAAATATCTGTGTACAGCTATCTATAGCTATCTATTGATAGATGACAGATAAATAGATAAAAGATTAGATATATACATAAATGATAGATAGATAGATAGATAGATAGATAGATAGATAGATAGATAGACAGACAGACAGAGACATGATGGAGAGATAAAGAGATTAGGTAGACAAAACTTAAGCAGACTCAAAGATATGCGGAAAACTTTATGTTTACCAAAGGGGAAGGGAAAGAGAATTTAATAGTAGAACATTGAGAGATACAAAGTAGTATACATAAAGGAGAGAAGCAACAAGGGTAATCTGTATAGGTCATGAAATTATACACAATAGTTTAAATAATTTTATGTTACAATTATTGTAATAATTCATAATGCAATATAATCAAAGAAGTTGGAATCACTATGCTGTACATCTGAAACTACACAATATATTACATCTACTATACTTCAATTAAATATAAAACATCTCATGTATAATTTAGTCATATATCTGCTGATAGCATTTTCCTTTAATATTGTTTTATTGTTACTCTTTATCATTTATGATTACTGTTTCAAATTATTTCTTTTACTGTTGTAAACATGTTACCAGTTTGAAATATCAATATTTATTTCAACTGATTTCGTATTTTTCTCTCTTTAATCCATATAGTATAGTAGCATTTAAAAACATAACCAAAGAAACAGTTGCAAGTTTCTCATGGTCTCTCCTTAGCATTTTGGTAAATGTTTTGCATATTTTTGCTATTTTATATTTCTTAGTAGACTTCTTTTGTACCCCTCTTATAAGGTGTATCCGTTTTGTTTTTTTTAAACACATTCAGGTTTTGATTCTCTAATAAAGTCTTTATTTTCACTTTATATCTAAATGATAACTGTGTAAGTATTATTGGGTGAGTGATTTCTTATTCCATTAGTTTGAAAATGTCATTTTATTTAATCTTGGCCTTTGTTTTCAGCTCAGAAATGTGCTGATATCCTAATGGGGGTTCCTTTGTAAATTATCATAATTTTTTTGGCTGCCTTTAAAATTTTTTCTCTGTCATTGACTTGCCAATTTTCATATGACGTATCTTGAAGGAGGTCCCTTTGTCTTAAAGTTATTGGTGTTTTGTTGGCTCACGGACTTGTATATCAGTTCCTTACACAGGTTCGGGAAGTTATCAACTATCACTTCTTTTAATAAACTATCAGCTGCCTTCTAAATGTCTTATCCCTCCAGGATTCCACTCTAATGTGCACTTCTTGAGGAAGTCTGAAGGCTATTGTAGAATTTCCTCACTTTTTAATATCTTGTATCTCTGCCCTCTCCTATAATTTCTAGTTTTGTATTCCTGAGTTTGCTAATTTCTCTTCCACAAAGACAGTCTACTTCTATTGCTTTCTGTTGCGTTCCTCATCTCATTTATTAAGTTCTCCTGGTCCTCCAATAATGGTTGTTTATTTTATAGTTTCAGTCTCTTTGGTAATGTATACCTTATCATCATTTCATTTATTCCTGAGCTCGCTAAACTGCTTTCTGAGTTTTGTTTTGTGTATTGAGTTTCTGTATGACATCTATTTAGATTGAGTGTTAGTTACGTGGCAATATACCATGACTTTAAGTTTGTTTGCTGCAGGGTTGACATTGTGTGTGTGTGTGTGTGTGTTCAGGTGCATCTGCGTGTTTGTCTGTGTCTGTGTCGTTGTATGTGTGTGTCTTTCAGTGAGTGTGTGTGCCTTAAAATGTAACTGTGCTTGGTCATGATCTTGATAAATTATTGCTCTGATGACACTAAATAACAGATTTGGAGTTGGAGTCCGTGTTTTTGTTTTTTGGTAGTTTGCATTATGGCACAATTTTTGGTTTTACTTACCTGAACTACCTCTGACAATATTTCAAAATGGCACTTTCCAGTCACTACTGTCTAGATAAAAGATGTACTTTCATTGTCACTTCTTACACTTCTCTGGTAGTTAATGCCACTGTTGTCACTGGGAGGCGAAACCTTCCTTTCATTTGATATCCCTTGAGAATCAGTGAGCACAATGAGGAAAGGTGTAAAGACAGGTTGGTATTTGGAATCGGGCAAGTGTCTTTGCCATGTCCAGTTTTGCAATGTAACTTGTCTCCACCACTGTGAATGGGGAGTAGGGACAGTGTCATGAATGTCTGAGGGTCTGAAAGATGGAATTTCTGTCTCCATTGTGGCTCCCTCCTAGTTACCTTTGACCATGAGTACTGGTGCAGTTGGAGGCTGAAGCTGTGTGAACCACTGAGACCCTGTTTCTACTGGGTTCTCTGAACTTGTGGACTCAGATATCTTAGTCATGGGGCCTTGGTTGCAGACACCAAATCTGCTCTTCCCTCAGTTCAGCCTCTTTGAGTGTTTTATTACACCAAACTTCACCTTTTCACATGCGTTCTGTAGTATTGTTTTGTGTTGTATTTTTTTATTGAGATTTGAATGTTTTAATGACTGTAGATGTAAGGGGAAAGACAAAAATAGTTTAAACATGTCATTTTTAAAAGTATATACTTTTTCAATTAAAAGCTTAAATTCTACTAAGGACATTATAAGAACACAAAAGAAAGTGAACAAATCACCTCCCTTAATGTCATAGTACTGTAAAATAATTTGATTTTCCTGGGTTATTTTCTTCAATATTTTTCCCACCTCATGCACATTTTACTAAAATATATCCATATAATCCCTTTAAAATCAATGAAATTATTGAAATATTTCTCTGTGCTCTAAATATAGCCTTGTTGTTTCTCTAATTTATTACTAGTAGCTTGCACGTTTCTGTCTTCTCCATCTTTTTTCCCTTTCTACACAGGAAACCACTACTTGGTACACTACACATATATATGTGGTTCTGTTTCTGTTTTTTATGATTATTTCTCTTATATATTTATTTTCCTCATTTAAGTGACAACGTAGATTGTTTTTCTCTGTATGACTTATTTTCCTATGTGCAACACTCTCTGGGTCCATTCACATTGTTCCAAATGGCGGAATTTTATTTTTTAATTTACAATGACTAAGTATATATTATGTTATCTATATCTAACATTTACTTCAGCCAATCATCTGTTGATGTGCAGTTGATTTGTGCTTCTCTCCTTGGCTACTATAAATGATGATGTTAAGAACTTTGGGGGTAATATATCCTTTAAGTTAATGTTTTCATTTTTTTCAGATTTATACCAAAAACAGGAATTGCTGCAACATATAATGATTCTATTTCTAGTTTTCTGAGCACTGTCCACACTTTTATACTAGTGGATACATCAATTTATATTTCCACCAACAGTGTACCTGGTTTCCCTCTTATCAAATTCTTATTAATTTTTGTCATTGGTAGACTATTTGTTAATAGACATTTTGGTTGCTGTGAGATTATATTTCATACTGGTTTTGATTTATGTTTTCCTGATGAATAGCAACGTTATGTATAATTTTATGTGCATGAAAATCATCCACATGTCTATTTTTGAAAAGTTTCCTTGAAGATTCTTCAACTGTTTTCAAGTTGGGGTCTTTGTTAAATAGTGAGACTAATATGCTATACATATATTATGGATATTGACATCTTGTTGTTCTCATAATCTGAAATTTTTCCTTCTATTCTGTCTTTTATCATATGTCTTGCTGAAAGTTTCCTTTGCACTGCAAAAGGTTTTGCACTTCACATTTATACAAGAAGTAAATTCCCTAAATAACATAGTTCATCTATTTTTTCCTCAGTAAACTAAAAATTGTAATTGTTAGTTTTAATTTTTTTTTAATTTGGAGACAGAACAAAAATACACATTGCTATGATTTATCTCAAAGTCAGTTCTGCTCCTGTTCTTGGTCAGAAATTCTATAGTTTTGGGCTTTACATTTAGGAAATTAATCCATTATTATCTCATTTTGTATACTATGGAAGGAAGTGCTCTTCCATCTTCTTTTTCATATACTGTCAAGATTTCTCAGAACTACTTGTTGAAGAGACTGCTTTTTTTCCATTTTGTACACTTGCATCCTTCATTGTAGACTAATTGACCATATGTTTGTGGGTTAATTTTTGGACTCTTTATTTTGTTCCATTGATCTATGTGTTTCTTTAAGTGCCATATTTTAATGTATTGATTACTGTAGCTTTGTAGTATGTTATAAAATCAGGGAGGGTAATAACCACATCTTTGTTCATTTTATAAATAATTTTAGAAAATTTGGGTGTTTCAGATGTATGTATAAATTTTATTATTTTCTCTTTGTTTTGTGAAGAAACTTATGGATTCTGTGAGAATAGAAATTTACTAAAGGGAAAAACCTGAGAAAAAAACTAAAGTATGGAAGATATATCATAAAATATTAGCAAAAAATGGATTGCTGTATAAATCAAAGAAAAAATATATAAAGACAAATGACAACAGAAACAAAATCCATGGTGTATAACAAAAACAGTATTAATAGGGATGTTTATAGCAAAATAATCCCTCTTATACAAATAAAAAACATCTCAATCTTATAAAATATTCTTACAAACAAAAGTTGTACCAAAATTTAAAACAAACTTGTTAGTAAAGGGAAGACAGGTGAAAGGACAGGACATAATTAAATAAAATAAAGATTAAATATAGAAACATTTAATCAAATTAAATAATGGCTTTTGAAAGATAAATAAAGTTGTTAGATTTTAACCAGACACATGAGCAAAAAGAGAGTACAGATTAATAAACTGAGAAATAAATGAGAAGTTACAACTTATATCATAGAAATACAGAGCATCATAAGAAGATACAACAAATTATATGCCAATAAAATGAAAACCGTAGGAGAAATGGACAATTTCTTAGAAAGAACTAATCTCCAGAATGGCACGAGTAAGAAAATATGAACAGATTATCACTTATGAAATTGAATATGTAATTAAACAAAATCTCCCAAGAAACAAAACTCCAGGCCTTGACAGCTTCACAGGTGATTTCTGCAAACATTTAGAGAAGAATTATCACCTATACTTCTCAGAGAAATACAAAAATTTTGAGAGGAAGGGAGGCTTCCTACCCCACATTTCTGTATCACACTACAACTAAAACTGGAACAAATACGTCAAAAAATTACAGGTTAAATAGTAATGATAAGCATAGATGTGAAAATCATCACTAAAATATTAGCAAATCAAACAGTACAGTAAGAGGGTTATACATTTTGGTTAAGTCCATTTTATTCCATGGACACAAAAGTGATTCAATATCCACAAATTAATCAGACACACCACACTAACAAATTGAAGAATAAAAATTATATAGACACCTCAATAGAGTCATAAAATATTTTGAGAAATTCAGTATCTATTTATGAATATATTTCTCCTCAAAGTGGGCATGAGGAAACATACCTCAACACAGTTATGGTCATAAATGACAAAAACTCAGCTAACATGACACTCACTGATTAAAAGCTGAAATCCTCTCCAATAAGAGCTGGAAGAAGACAAGAATGCTCATTCTTACTTCTTTCATTCAGTATAGTATTGGAAATTCTAGCCATAGCTTTCCAAAATAAAAGTAAATAAAATATAGCTATTTCAGAAAATGAGTAAAAGAATCTGTTTGCAGATGACATACATTAAACAGAAATCCTAAAAATGATGCCACAAAACTACTAGGGCTTATCAATTCATTTGGTAAAATTTCAGAATGTAAAATTAACATACAGAAATCTTGCATTTCTACACACTAAGAACAAGCTAACAGATAGAGAAAGTGAGGGAACTGCCTCATTTACACTTGCAATACCAAAGAAAAATCAAAAATTTTTCCAGCCAAGGAGGTAAAAGACCTGTACTCAGAACACTTATAAAATATTTATAACAGAAATTGAAGATAATGCAAACACATGAAAGGATATTCTGTGTTCATAGATGAGGAAAAAATATTGTTTAAATGACAGTACTAGCCAAGAATATACACAAATTAAATTCAGTGCCTATCGAAATACCAAGGGCATTTTCAGACACTTGCAAAAAATAATTCTAAAATTTACATGTAAACACAAATGAGTTGAAATCACTAAAAAAAGGAAGAAAAGAATACAAACAAACTAAAAACACAAACAACTGTGAGAAAGAACAAATAGAAATTATCACTGTCCCTGATTTTGAACTATAATACAAATCTACAGTAAGAAAGAAAATATGGTAGTGGCACAGAACAAACAGAATAATGGAACACAAAGAATGCCTGAAAATGAAATCAGACAGTTATTGTCACTTGGCCCTTTACGAAAAAATGAATATATAGTGGGGGAAATGTTACCAACAGGCACATGAAACTGATCAAAATCACTAACCATCAGAAAAATGCACGACCAAAACACAATGAGAGTTTATATCACTCCTGTCAGATGACTATTATCAAAAAGATAACAAACATAAGTGTTGGTGAGGATGTATGACAAACAACCCTGATGCACTGCTGGAGTGAATGTAAATGTGTGCTGCCACTGTGGAAAACCACATGGAGTTTTATGTAAAAATTAAAAATGAAATATAATCCAACATTTCTATACCTGGATACTTATTTCAAGAAAATAAAAACACTAATTAGTAAATATAATTTCAACCCTATACTCACTGCAGCAAAATTCACAATAGAAAGGATATAGAAGCAAATTAATTGCTCATCAATAGATGATGGATAAAGAAGATGTGTGTTTATAGTATATATATCTACAAATATTAACTACAGATTTGTCTATATTTATATATATATACACACACTGTATATATATGCCCTGTGTGTGTGTATATACATATATATATATATATATATATATGCACAAACACACATAAAATTACAATGGGTTATTACTCAGGTATAAAAAGAATAAGTTCTTGTCATTTGCAACAAATGGGTAGACAAAGAGGGTAATATGCTAAGTGAAATATCTTAGAAAGTAAATGACAAATGCTGAATGATTTTACTCATATTTGTAATTTTAAACAAATGAATATAACAACACAGAAAAGGAGTTATAGATATAGAAAGAAACAGGTTGTTCACAAGAAGGAGGGAAATGGGGTGAGGAAAAGATAAAGCTGAGGAAAATGAAGAGAGAAAACTTTCCAGTTGCAAATTAAATGAATCAGGGGCAAGAAATGTACTGTATGGGGAATAGTCAATGACTATGAAATATCTTTAAATAGCAAAATATCATAACTAGATATATTCTGGTGATCAGTTTGAAATATATTAAAAGTAGAAAAGGATATGTTGTGTAAGAGAAACTAACACAGTGTTATAGATTAAAGTACATTTCAAAAACAAACATACTTAAAGAAAAAAATTAGATTTGTAGTTAACAGAGGCAGGGTTTGGGAAAGAGAATTGATTAATGCACTCAAGAGCTACAAATCTACTGCCGTAAAATAAACGTGTTTTAGGGATGCCCCGTAGTAACATGAAAATTACAATAAATACTGCTTTATGTTCTATATGAATGTTGCTAGAGAGTAGACCATAAGGTTTCTCATCACGACCAAAAGACAAATAGTATTTCTTTTATATTGTATCTAAATGATATAATGAATTCTCCCTAAAGTTGCCTTGATATTAATTTCAAGATACTTGTAAATCAAATCAATATCCTGTGCACCTAAACTTACACAATGTTTTATGACAATTATATCTCAATAAAAGCGGAAGAAAAATGGAAAATCAATGGTAATTTTTCCCATGAAATTTCTCATGATTATTTTTGCAGCAAGTAATCTTGAGTCATGATATACTTATCCTAGGTAAAGATAGTAATAAATAAGTGATTCTAAAATATTTTACATAAAGATACTTATAAAATTAGTGTTTTACCATACCTTTATCTTTCTGCATGTTAACAGCCTACTGCTTCTGTAGGCGACAAAATTTCACTCTGTGTATTCATCTGAGATTAGGGAATAGTTATAAATTTAAAACTGGCTGCTCTTGCTGTGAGTGATAAATTTCACTGTCTGTGACCTATGGTCTCATCTCCCCGACAGCATAGGTAAAAAATGAACATGCTAGGTTGCTAAAAATCTCAGTATGATAAAATCTCAGAACTCCTACAATTCTTAACTTTTATGCAATAGGAATGCAATACTGACAAAAACTTGATTTTGGATAACAATGTGGTGTTTTCTCATGGTTGCATTAGGGGATGTGAGGATAATCCCTGAGATCCACAACAAACATTCTAGCTTAATTGCTGGGCAAAGAAGTGTAATGGTTCTGCATTATTAGCACTGAGTACTGCTTTCAAAATGATGACTACGGTCACTCTAATCCAGGTAGTCCAACGAAAGAAAGATTATTGCTATTTCTAAGTGAACTGGAATAAGTCAGTAGTTCAGTCTCTATAAATATGTCACGGGGTGTTCAAAACCAAAATAAATTATGTCAACAATTAGAATTAAAAAAAATTGGACATAAGCTTAAATTAAAAAGAAGACAGTCTGTGCTGGGCTCTGTTAACTGGAGAATATATATGTCTCAGTCCAATTCAAGGGTTCAGTGGCTTGACCTTAGCATCAGCTCTGGATTCAATGAACAGCTAAAAATTAGTATACTGGGAGAAATATAATCTACCTCTCCCTGATCGGAAGAAAACCTGGTGGCTCAGTGAAACTCTTAATTCACAGAGATTCTGCCAGATGCAGAGGAATAATTCACTGATGACTCAACTAAGAAAAACTTAGTTACTTCTTAACAAACCATCTTCACACACACACAAAATGGTAGACAGATTTGTAGTTATTAGTGGGAAGTATTCAGTGGGCAAAGCGCAGAGAATAGTTTTCACAGCACCACCCAAATTTTGTACATTTGCCAATAGTCTAGATTTTCCCAGGTAGAAAACTACAGATGGACAAACAATATTCTTCTTTAGAATTTCTAATTTTGAAAGGAAACTGTAGGTTTTGACTTATCAGTATAGATCCTTGTTATGGTGATCACGCTAAGACCCACTCTCTGATAAGAGAGCTGGAAACTAGCTGCCGAACAAGCCCATCTGAAGCCCAGACTGCTAATGCAAAAAACAACATAGCCACCATCTGAGCTGAGCTGACAAATTTAAAAGCTTGATGTTTCTGTTGTAGGAACAACAGGTGCTGTGCAGACACAGTTCTCCTGCTGCAAGTGGGCCTTTTTATTCTCTTGGTAAAGGTCATAATGGTTGCATGTTGCTAGAACATACCCTGGCTCATTTGCCCTTTCTCCAGGTTATCAAAGGCTTTCTTCACAACTGGTGACACATTTTCAGGACTCAAACTTGCCATTTCAGTCTTATCAGATGACACTTTCTGCATGATTGTGAGCAGAAGCCTTAGGCTCCCTGACCTTGCCTAAAAGTTTTCCAGCATTTCACAATCTGAAAATGCTTCACTTTTATTTTAATTTAATGGGAAATAGACAAAGTCTTCCGTGAATATTTTATATTACTTAATATCTGCAGAAATTTGGTATTCTTGCAGTTGGACAAATTTTTAATTCCACCACTCTCACCTCCTTTGAGTCCACACATTTTAGATTGCAATTTGGTAGCTGAATATGACCACCCCAACCAACCGTCAAGTACCACTTAGATACTTACTGTCTGAAGGTTAGAAGGGGCACAATTTATGTGGGGTGTATAAACCTACATTAAATGTTTGCAATGGCACTGTCTCTTCTGGACAAAGCTCTGATTCTAAGAAGTAAATTTATTAGAAGTCAGTATAGTTATTCATATGGAGAAGAGAATCAGCAATTTTGGGGTGGGTGGGTGATGAAGAGACAGGAAAAAATGCAGCAAATGGGAATTTAGTGCTTTTGGCTACTGGAGGTATGAATTAAGAAGAAAATAATACTTTGTCTCCTGTACCTACATCCACTTACTCTCTTGAGAGACTAGTCCTTGGGCTATGAAAAGAGCTAGTTTGTGGTGAAGAGTAAAGACCATAACGAAATAGTTTGAAAACCATGAGAGTTTTGTTGTTTCAGGAAAGTAGATTTTGCTTAAAGTCAACATGTATTTTTCATTCACTAAAAAATTAAATGCATTCTGTGGCATGTGCTGTGCTTTCTGTGCCAGTATCCAAGTTAGACAAGGAAGGGGGGATAGACAGAAAATATCTGGAGGAGGTGGCTTCTGTGCTGAGACTGGGAAAGTCTAACTAGGTAAAATGAGAACACCCTAAGCCCAATGATGAGCTGAAGCAAAAGTGGTGAGGTTACAGCTAACATAGTTGACAAGCATTTGCCTGGATATATCTCCAGATACAGTGAAACATTAAGATATGCCAAGGTAGTCAGATGCCAGATTTTTAAAGAAATAACAAAACTAAGTTGAGTTTCTGGGGTTAGATTTAGAAAGGCATATAGTGCCACCCTGAGGACTTTAGCTTGTATTTGGCTGGAACATAAAAGTAACATAAAGTATTGACTAGAAGATATAGTGTAGATACTTGAGGGCAGGAAATGAAAGCACCAATTGGAATGCTTTGAGAACAGCACAAAGAACACCATAGATAAAATTGCTTCTTAAATTCTACCACATGATGAATGTGCCATCTGGGACTATATCATGTGACCTTTATGATTCCAGGGTTGACATAATCAAGACCAGGATCCCTGGGCCGTTTCCGGCATTGATCTCCTGTTCCAACATATCCTAACTTATCACTTTTGATACTTTCCAGGATGAACCAGAAACCACTTAGTACTTTTCCCTCTCTCCATGTTTTAGTCTTTTCCCAAATTCTTCCATTTTTCTCTTCTTCCTTACAAGAAATTATTTAAATTTACTCCCATATTCTTCCATCAAATGATCATATCAATCAAATATCTCTTTTTTTCTTTAAATGGTAACTTAATCTCCCATTTAACACTTAAGTCTACTTAAAAAATATAAGGAAAATACAGGTGCACATCTATGTTTATTGTTCAAATAAGAATATTGCAGCTATTTGTCGACATTTAACAACATCAATTTTAATCTTTGTTATCCTGCATAATCTGGTAGTCCTCTGGTAGATCAGTTGTAATTAGGATGACGTTCATAAGCTGAAGATGGCTGATGATTTGGCCTTGAAAGAGAAGTAGCTGATGTATTGGCTAGCTCTGGCACTGGAATCCGTGGGTTTCTACCTGGTTGAAGTTTAGAAAAACGACCTTCACTGGCAGATATTTTGTGATATCCATTTGGAAAAGTAGGAGGTTCCTCCATCAGTCCAAAATAATTGCACTGTATGGGAGATAAGATGCTGTACTGAGAAGTAGAAGTTTTAGTTGTAATGAAGTTCACAACACGGCCATTTGCTTCATTGTAGCTGCTTTGAGAGTGCCCATGGATAATGGTCAACTGATTTAAAATAGCACGTTGATCCATTACAATTTGTTCTGGATGTCTAAATGACATTGATCATAGAGGAGAAAAATCACCTCTGATCAGGGTATTCGTATCACCATTTATGTGGCTAGTAGAGGGCTTTCTTATTAGAAGCATGTTTAAATTTGCAGAAGGTAAAAATGCACTTTATCCTCTATTGTCAGCCACAAAATCTGAACTATGAGTGTCCCCATGCTTTAAGTGCTTCTTTTTGAAATCTTCAGCCAATGAAGCCACCAGAGAGGCATTTTTAATCCCAACTATTCCTTTTATTCTCACTGAAATCAGGGGACAGCCTAGTTTAAAATTTGGATTATGATAGAACTGCTGCTACAACCAAAGGAGAAAGATTTTAGTAATATTTTAAACCGAAATACAAGGTTACAATAAGCCTAACCTATAAAACCTCAGAATTCACGTTTACTATGCAAAGATATTATCATCAAAATATGAACATTGCTGACAATATTTTGAAGTTTCTTATTTGGAAAATACCATTTAAATAGTATAGTCATCAAATTTATGAAGTTAGCATTTGCAGTAATGGTGAATGCCATTTTTTAAAAGCAGTTTTATTAACTTTATTTAAATTTGTGGTAAGATTCATAGTTGTAAGCAAATTTCCCATAATCTTGACTACATAAGACACTGTCCTCATTTTTTTGAAAAATAAAGTATTTTAGTTTTAATAGTTTTGTACAGTTTTCAAAATCTAGTTTTACATATATATTACCATAGATTGATGTACAAAATAAAATTTTATATATAAGCTACTAAGTGGTAACTAAAATTTCTTAATACCTTGCTTAAAACAGAGACTTCTTTTTCTTCTGCCTGAAAGTCAGCTAGAGAAACAGATCTCCGAAAATTCTGCTGCACTTTACTAAATCCATAAAGGTTTAGCTGTCTAACTAAACTTTTCATACTTCCAGGTTCAAATATTCTGAAAGGAGACTTTCTTTCCAAATTTTCCTTCATAAAGACATCTTCATCCATCACTATGGAAGTTCCATTATCATCCCAACAGATGGATTTAAATTGGTCATTCCCAACCATTTTCCAGAGTTTTCTTGGATATGTCAGAGAACGAAAATCATTATCTTCATCTGGTTCAGAGACACAATGTTTGTAACATGGCCTTTTTATCAGGGATTCTTCAGACAAAGCCTTAAAAACATTTTCCTCAATCATAGACCTCAAGTCCAAGTCCCCAGAGAATGTTTGATCACACAATAGAGATCTACTGTACATTCCTGAAGAAGTTGGTCCATATTTAGGAGACACAACTTGAATTTCTGTAGAAACATGTGCCATCTCAAATAACATTTTCTACAACTACATTTCTAATCTGCATAATTTTGTGCACTGCAGCTTCAAATGCTGTTTTGGCGGGCCAGCACAGATAAACTGTGAGGCCATCACAATGGTTCTCAATTTGAGAAGCTGTGACATCACATTTGACTGGTCTCCTAGCAACTCAAGTGTAAGATTCAGCCAGTGTTTACTTCTCATTCATCCAGTTAAAATGAAGCATATATGATGCTTAATTTTATACGGTGATCTGCAAATATTATCCCCACAAAATCTATTTAAATAATTTAATTTTGGTGTCTAAGAAATAAAACCAATCTCCATCCTTTTGTACACAAATTTATACCAGATATGTGAACAGAGAATAAATAATCACAAAATATATAAAATAATTTTAAAGTCTTGGATTTTAAAGTGAAATTTGTGTAAAACATTTATGAAAATTTATAACTATTTCATTATCATTTGTAATTAAAGTGAAACATAATTTGATTTGGAAGTGGAAGTAGTTTTTTATCTGTGTACTTTAAAATAAGTAGCTCTATATTCAACACATGAACAGAATAAATATTAGTTTATTTGTTATGTTTATATATGAATGGTAAATATTTATGAAATAAAATTAAATAAAAATATTCAATCAAATTTAAGAAATTCTAAAGGGGAGAATTTTTGTTTTAACTTGTAATTCAGTGCTATAAGTAAAATAAATGTAGTTTTATATACTACTTTAAATTTACACAAGAGAAAATCTTACAGTATTCTTACAAATGTTTATTTTTGCCATTCTTTCACTCAGAGGTTTTCAGTCCCTAGAAGGAATAAATTTTCTTGTCATCTTTATAATACTTACTCTTGTGGCTTCTGTTAAGTGTTCTAAAATGATGTTGATAAATACACTTAGGCACAAGATCCTGGGTTCAATAAGCATTACCTCCATTTAGGGGCAAACAAACAATCAAAATACAAAGAAATTAGAGAATACGTGGGTTGGGGTGGAAAAGACCAGGCAATGCATTTTAGGAAGCAATATGTTTCTCAGTCCTAAAACAGTTGTCATTGTTAGTAAAATACGGCACTTTAAGGCAAGTGTTTTGTTCACTAATTGTAAATAATAGCTATGTTCTTTATCAGTAAACTGTAGTAAACCAAGTTCAACCAAAATTTATATTCTTAAATAAGAAATAAAATCCATTAAACATAAACCAAATTCAAAATGAGAGACAAAATTTTTGAATAAATAAATCTACACTCAAGCTACAATGTAAATTTCTCATTCAGTATGTGTATATTCCATTCTAAATAAACGTTAGCAACCTGAATTTATTGCATATTATAAGTATTATAAACTATAGTTAAGAGGGATTTAGTCCTGATTCATAAATATTATTTAACATACGCAAAGTAATATATGGTATACCATACCTTTAAAAACAGAGAATTCAGAAATAACAGTCTCAAAAACTGTAGGAAATTTATTGACAGATCTAATCTTAAGTTTTCTATAAAAGTATTCTTAACAAATTCACTTTAGATAGAATGTAACTAAACATAATAAAAGGCATAAATGTAATACGCATGAATAAAATCAAGTTCAATGTAAACATACAGAAAGGTTTATCTCAGGTCCTGTAATAAAAAAAGTAGCTCATTGTCACAAGTCCTAAATTACACTTCCAGAAGTCTGAGCCAGAACAACTAGTCAAGAAAAATCTAAAATGCATACAACTTGTAAAGAAGCAGTAAAATTTTTACAGATGACATAATTATACATAGATGGAAAACTCCATAGACTCCTCCAGTGACTGTTAGAAATACTGAACATACTTAGTAAACTTGCAGAATACAAAATGAATATACAAATATCCATTGCATTTTTATATAGTAAGAACTCATTATCAGAAAGAGAAATTGGGAAAACAATTGTGTGTAAGTTTATACCAAAAAGAAAAAAAAAGGAATAAATTTGATAAGTGAAATAAAAGATCAAAACATAGATCAATAAATTACAGGTGTAAGAAATAAAAGTAAACAAAATAAATAAAAGATATTCTGTGCACATGGATTGTATACAATGTGAGGAAATACTCTAATTTATATTTCTCATGTTCAATCTTTCCAGCACTACATATTTAGGAGAATGTCTTTCCTTCATATTATACTCTTGCTTCATTTTTCATGGGTTAATTGATCATAAGTGTGAGGGATTACATCTGGTTGCTCTATTCTCTTCTATTGTTTGGTGTCTGTTTTTGAGTCAGTATCATGTTATTTAAATTACTAAATCTTTGTAGGACTGTTTAACATCAGAGAACTTTACACTATTAGATTTAATACATATTTTCAAGATTATTTCAGCAACTCATGATTTTTGTGGATACATATAAATTTTGAATTTATTTGTTCTATGTAATGGAAAAATCTCATGGTTATATTGACATGAATCACACTAAATTTAGATTGCTTTGTGTAGTATGGTTGTTTCAACCAAATAGTTTCACAACATTAACATAAGAGATCTTTTCATTTCTTTGGATCTGTTTTAATTTCCTTCATCAATGTTTTCTATATATTAATGTATAGGTTTTCATCTCAATTGTTAACTTCATTTCTAAGTATTCTTTACATATACATAAAATTATATACATTATATTTTTAAACATGTTCCTACACAATTACAACAGGCAGAAGGCAGTGGCAAGACATATTCAAAGCCCTGAATGAAAGAAAGCTGTAATCTAAGATAATTTATCAAGCAAGGATATCCTTTAGAATAGAAGGAGAGATAAATAACTTCTGAAAAAAACAAATATAGAAGAATTTAGCAACAGAAAAAGAAATAATGAAAGATCTACTGTTAAACAAAAAGAAGCAGGATATTATAGAAAAGAGAAAGGCATAATTAGAAAGGCAATAATTACAATGACTTACAATTGCATAAACATGATGTTGTAAAACAGGACATCAAAATTTTTAAGTGTCAGAGTGTGAAACAGTTAATACAGAGACTTTTCTTCTGGATTCTCTTCTCTTTAGGATGGGTTAGAATTTGTATTCCTATCAGTTAAAATAAATAGATATAGTAATGGGTCAGTATACATAAAAAACAGGTCAACCATAATTCAAAAGCTTACAATGAATTCACAAATCCAGAAAGAAACCAGGATAATAAAAAAAATTATCAAGCCACAAAAGAGAAAGAAATGAACAAAAAGGAAATACAAAATCAAAAGGGAAATGAAGTTCAAAATGGATATAAACACCAGTCTATCAATAATTATCACAATTTTTAATAGACAAAGTGCCTGATTAAAAAGATAAATATTGTCAGATGGGATAACATAACAAGACCCTACATAATGAAGATACAAGAGACCCCATTAGTAAGAGGAACACACATAAATGAAGTCAGAGGATTGAAAAATGTATTCCATGCAAATGGACATGAAAAGTAAGCAGGACTAGCAGTACTGACTTCACACAAAATAGACTTTACAACAAAGGCCATAGAGAAAGATAAATAAGGACATGATATAATGATTAAAGAAGCAATAAAAACTGAGGGTGTTATGCTCATTAAGTTATACATCCTCAATATAGGAGCACCTAAATACAGAAAGCAAATACTAATAGATAAAAAGGGAGAAATGGATGGGAACACAATCACAGTAGGAGATTATAACTCCCCATTACCATCACTAGACTGGTCTTTCAGACAGGAAATTAATAAGGGAACAAAGACACTAAAAGATAAGATAAAATAATTGGAGTTGGCTGATATTTTCAAAACAATACTTCTCCCTAAAGCAGAATATGCATTCTTTCCCAGTGCACATGAAACATTTTCTTGGAAAGATTATGTACTCAGGCACAGAAGAATCCTCAAAAAATTTAAGAAGCTAATAATTATTTCAAGCATCTTTTCTGAGTATAATACCATGAAAGTAGTAATCAATCACAGAAAAACAGGGAGAAAAAATTACAGCAAGAAGATTAAACAACATGGTACTAAAACAAGAGGGGAGTTGATGAAGTAAAATAAGAAATTAAAATATATCTTGAGAAATATGACAAAACACTATGCAAAGTTTATGGAATACAATTAAAGCAGGCTTAAGAGGGAAGATCATTGTGACAAGGCCCTCTTCAAAGAAGAAGAGCATTTTCAAATAAATAATCTAATGTTCTATGTAAACTAATCATGAAAAGAAGAGCAAACAAAACCAAAAGTCAGCAGAAAGAGGGAAATAATAAAGATAAAGGAAGGAAGAATTGAAGTAGATATTAATAAATAGAAAAAATCAAACTCTTTTCTAAAATAGTAAACAAAATTGACAAAACTCTGGACAGACTCATCAACAAGAATAGAGAGAAAACACAAATAACATAAGAAATGACATTGGAGAAACTACAAAGAGTACAACAAATTTGCAAAATATCATAAAGGAATACCATGAGCAACTCTATGGAAACTTACTGGATAACCAGGAAGAAATGCAGAAGTTTCTGGAAACATTCAGCCAACCATTTTTGCATTAAGAAGAAATTGACCATTTGAACAGAGAGATCACCAGAAATAGAATAGAATTATCAATAAAATAAAAAATCTCTGCAAACAAAAATTCAGACCCAAATATCTTCACTGGGGAATTTGACCAAAAATAGAAAGAAAAATCCATACCACACTTCCTCAAGCTTTTCCAAAAGATTGATATGAAGAGAGTACACCCAAACTCACATCATAAAGCCAACATCAACCTGATACCAAAACCAGACAAAGACACTATTCCAAAAGAAAACTATAGGCCAATATCATTGATAAACATAGATGTAAAAGTCTTTAAGGAAGTATTAACAAACAGAATCCAACAACATGAAAAAAAAGATTATACACCATGGTCAATTTAGGTTCAACCCAGGAACGCAAAGTTGGTTGAACATATACAAATCAA
This sequence comes from Vicugna pacos, assembly GCF_048564905.1. Taxonomy (NCBI): domain Eukaryota; kingdom Metazoa; phylum Chordata; class Mammalia; order Artiodactyla; family Camelidae; genus Vicugna; species Vicugna pacos. The sequence continues at coordinate 6,559,389 of NW_027328741.1, forward strand.
TCAATCCATTGTGATACACCATATCAACAACAGAGAGGACAAAAAAACACATGATCATCTCAGTAGGTAAAGAAAAAGCATTTGATAGAATTTAACACCTATTTGCAATAAAAGTTCTTATCACAGTGTGCATAGAGGGACCATAACTCAACATAATGACAGCTATTTATGACAAACATATACCAGCAAATTACTCAATGGTGAAAACCTGAAACCCTTCCCACAAAAAGCTGAGACAAGACAAGGTTGCCAATTCTCACAATTTCAATTCAATATAGTATTGGAAGTCCTAGCCACAATGATCAGGCAAGAAAAAGAAATAAAAGTATTCAGACTGGAAAAGAAGAGGTAAAATTGCCACGATATGCAGACATGACACTATATATAGAAAACTGTAAAAGCTTCACAAAAAATACTTAGGCTAAAAAAGGAACTGGTCAAGCTACCCAGATTAATGTAAAAAAACAATTTCATTTCTTTACACTAACATTTAATCAACAGGAAAACAAAGTATAGAAACAACCGCTTTTATAACTGCACCCAAATCTATAAAATGCTTAAGAATAAATCTGACCAAGGAGGTGAATGGCTTATACATAGAGGATTAGAAAACATTGATTGAGGAAATCAAAAAAGATTAGAAGAATTGAAAAGATACCCGATGGATTTGAAATAGAAGAAACAATATTGTTAAAATGGCAATACTGTCCAAGGCAATCCACAAACTTAATATGATTTCCTATCAAATTTTGCAAAACATTTCTTTTTGTGACTGAAACAAATGATCCTAAGATTTAACAGAGTAATAATAGATCCATAATTTCCAAAGCAATATTCAAGAAAAAGAAACAGGCTGGAGGAATAAACAACCAGGTCTCCATACACTATTGCAGAGCTACAATAATCAAAATGACATGATATTGGTACAGAAACAGGCATATGGACCAATGGAACAGAATAGAGGGCCTAGGAAGAAATCTACAGGCCTATGTTCAATTAATATTTGACAGAGTAGCCAAGAATATGACAGAGAAAAGACCATCTCTTCACCAACTGGTATTGGGAAAAGTGGATAACAGCATGCAGAGCAATGGAGATAGAACACTCCTTCACTCCATACACAAGAATAAACTCAAAATGGCTTGAAGACTTAAATGTAAGGCAAGACAGAGTAGAAGAAAATATATGCAAAACACTCTGAGATAATTCTCAGCAATGATGTCCTAAAACAGCCTACCCAGGTAATGGATGTAAGAGCAAAATTAATAAATGGGACCTAATTAAACTTATAAGTTTTGCACAGCAAATTTAACCATAAACAAAGCAAAATGACAACCTACAGGATTAAAGAAAATATTTCGAAGTGATGCAACTGACAAAGGCTAAATTTTCAAAATATAAAGACTTCATACCACCTAATAATAATAAAAAAACCACAAGAAACCCAATCTGAAAATGGGCAGAAGCACTAAAGAAGCAATTCTCAAATAAAGACATACAAATGACACATAGCTATATGAAAAAATAGTTGCTCACCATCATTATCAGAGAAGGGCAATTCAAAAGAATAATGGAGTATCAGCTCACAATAGTCACAATGGCCATCATTCAAAACTCCACAAACAATAAATGCTGGGGAAGCTGTGGAGAAAGAGAACCCTCCTACACTGTTGGAAGGAATGTAGTTTGGTTCACTCATTGTTGAAACCAGGATGGGGATTCCTCTAAATAATATAAATAGACAACATACAACCCAACTATCCCACTTTTGGGTATATATCAAAGGGAACTCAAATTCAAAAAGACATCTGCAGCAAAATGTTCTTAGCAGGGCTATATACAACAGCCAAGACATGGAAGCAACCTAATTGTCCAACAACAGATGACAGTATTCAGAAGTTATGCCATATTTACACAATGGAATAATATTCTGCAATAAAAAATAAAACAATGACATTTACAGAAAAATGGATGTCCCCAAAAAGTGTCATTCTAATTGAAGTAAGCCAGAAAGAGAAAGAAAAATAATACATGACATGCCATATGTGGAACCTTAAAAAAAAATTTGGTTGAGAACACTATGGCTTCATCTACAAAACTGAAACACAGTCGCAGATCTACTAAACAAATTTATAATTACTGCGGAAATGGGCTGCAAGAGGATAAATCTGGGATCAGTAGATTTATAAATGTTATCCAATATATATAAAGATATATTTTTTCAAAATTATTTTTTATGACACAGGGCAGTAAGTTAAATATCTTGAAGTAATATTTACTAGGCACACAAATATATGCATGTATGGGAACACTGTGATAAACCCACAGATTCACACATTGTAAATTGCAGTAATTCAAAGATAAATAAATGAATAAATTAATTAATTAATCAATAAATAATAAAGAAATAAAAAATATTTAATTATAAATGAAATACAAATATTCACACTATCTTTACACCTCACGAATCCAGGAGAAAACAGAAAGAATATAGAAGAAAATTCAATGAATGAGAATAAGGCAAATAACAAGAGAAACAATTGAAAAGATAAAAAAAAAATACCAAAGTCTGTTTCTTTTAAACATAAACTGGACAAACCTTTAGATTGTCTAAGAAAATAAAGACTCAAATAAAATAAGAAATGAAAGAGAAGATTTTACAACTGAAGTTGTAGAGATGCAAAGCATCATAAGATATTACCACTAGTCAACGATTTGAATTACCTAGAAAAGACAATTTCCCAGAAACATATGTCTTCTAATACTTAATGAAGAAGGAATTAGAAATTTAAATAGAGCAAAAGGGTGTATGAGTAAATCAATAATCCAAACGTCTGAAACCAGAAAAAATTTACAAGACGGCTTTACTGGTGAATTCTGTCATACATTTGAAGACAATTTTTCACCAATTCTTCCCCATATCGTCCAAGAATTTGAAGGGGTTGAAAGATTCTAAACTTATTTTATGATGCCAGCTTTATTTGTATAACAGTGCTAGAAAGGACATTATATGCAAAATATACAATATTATCCCTGATGAATATATGTGCCAAAATTCTCAACAAAACACATGCAAAATGAATTCAACAACACATTTAATGTATGATACACATTCATGAGTAAAGGGATTTATCCCTGGGTTTAAGGATACTTCAAAATATTCAAATCAATAAAGGTGACATGCCACACCAATAGAATGAGAAATAAAACTCACATTATCATCTCAATATGTGCAGAAACAGCATTCTATATAATGCAACATCCTTTTAAGATACTCCCATCAAATTAAATTAACCCTGTCAGTGGCACGATATCATATACACACACTGTGTGGAGAGAAGCAGAGCAGTTCTCTGTTTATTGATTCTTAGAAAAAGGGTTTATATAGGACATGCACAATGCCTCACGTATCATCTAATTTATAACAATGTTAATAATCTTAAGCAATTTATGTCACCATGCTCTTGCAGTAAGCACAGAATGTTAAATTATCAAGGATTGTTTTAAAGTTCATCATGGAACTTCATTAAGTAGGCCATCTCTTATCCAGGCAGCTGTGCCTGTCTTAGGTTGTCCTCCTCTGAGAAACTTATCCAGCATAGGCTATCCAGCCATCCATACTGGATACATTGTTTAGGCCATTTCTTATCCAGCCTGGATATGTGACATTCCTCACAGCTTGTTTATCAGTTCAGCCCATGGGCTTATTCTCTAGAGCCTTCAGATAGGGACCTACATACCCAACATTCCTTGACAGAAAAATGGATGAAGAAAATTTGTAGTATATATGCAATGTAATCAATACTTTGCATTCCTATCAACAGTGTCCACAATGTTCCTTTTTCTCCACAATCTCTGTCTTTTAGGCATTGTATATTTTTGTTTCCTTTGTCATAGTTTAGTTGACCAAAGGTGTGATGTTTAATTTCTGCCTCTGTGTTCTTTTCCAGTAATATAGATGTTTGTATGCTTTCTGGTATTGTGTTGTTTTGATTACTGTATTTTTGTAATATATTCTGGGACCTGGGAAGATTATGGGTTATGCCTACAACTTGTTCTTTTTCCTCATTGTTCCTTTTGCAGTTCTGGGTCTTTTGCAGTTCCTTACAAATCTTAGGACTGTTTTTATTTCTGTGGAAAATATCATGTAGTTCGATCTGAATCACTTTATATCTGTAGACATTATTTGTAGTATGTATATTTTAACAATAATAATTCCTCTAAATTAAGACATTGAGATTTCTTTCCATTTCTTTACATCATCTTCAAATTTATTTATAAGTGTATTATTGATTTTATTATCTTGGTTTTTTCACAGGTTTTTCATTTTTTGATCTGATTTCATATGAATTTTTTAAAATTTTGGAATATTTCACTGTTAGGGTAAAGAAATGTGACATTTTTTGTATATTAATCATGAACTTTGCTAAATGTCTTTAATTTTTTTAGTTGTTCTGATGTGGAGATTCTTCAGGGATCTCTATATAGATTATCATGTCATCTAAAATAACAACAGTTTTACTTCATTCAGTCCAACAAGAGTAAATTATTTTCTAGTCCGATTGCTGTTGCTAGGACATCCCATACTGTGTTTAATAGAAATGGTAAGAGTGGACATCCTTGTCTTATTCCTTTATTTGGCTTTCAGTTTTTCACTTTTGCATATTATTTTGTCTGTATGTCTGTAATTAATGACTTTAGTTATGTTGAGATATATTTCCTGAATCCTACTTTGATAAGAGGTTTCTGTTGTTGTTGTTGCTGTTGTTGTTTTTGTTGTTGTTGTTGTTGCAGTTGTTGATGTTTTATGTATAAATGTTGAATTTTGTGAAATACTTTTGATGGATTTATGACCACATCGTTTTCCCTTTTCATTTTGTTAATGTGGTGTTTCAAACTAATTGATTTTTGTATGTTGAACCTCTCTTGTGACCCTGCATTGAATCCAAGTAGATGATGGTGTATGATTCATTTTAGGTATTGCTGGATTTAGTTTGCTAATAATATTTTGTTGAATTTTTGCATCTAATTCAATCAAATATATTTGCTTGAATTTCCCTTTGCCCGTACTTTGTTTGTTGGCTTTGCTCTCAGGGTGATGAAATCTTCATATAATTAATTTGGGAGTTTCCCACATCTTCACTATTTTTGAATAGTTTGAAGAGTATGAGTCCTGCTTTGTATTTTTGTACAGTTTTCAACGGGAGCTGTTTAAATCTGCACTGATATTTAACGATAATTTTTAATGCAGATTCTATCTTTCTTCTAGTAATCAGTTTTTTCAAATTATTTGTTTCTCCTTATCCTGGTCTCTTTCTAGACATTTCTCTATTTTTTCTAATTTGTCCAGTTTTTTGGCATGTAATTGTTGACAGAATGAACCCTTATTTGTATATTTGAGTTAACAATTGTTATTTCTCTTCTTTTATTTCATATTTTATTTCTTTGGAGTATCTCTCTTTTCTTCATGACACACCAGGCTAGAGGTTTTTTGATTTTGCTTATCTTAAAAAGAAAACATTAAACAGAATTTTTGGTTTTACTACTTTTTTGCATAGTTTTTTTCTCTCAAATTTATATTTACACCTGTAATATTTAGGATCATGCTTTTTTCTTTTTTTAACTTTTTTCTATTGGTTTACATTCATTTCACAAAGTTCTCTCCAATTCCAGCGTAGAACACACTTTTTCAGTTACAATGAACATATATACATTTTTGTCCCATTTTTTCCTCTCTGAGCTGCCGTAAGAACTTTTATATATTTCCCTGTGCTATAAAGTACAATCCTGTTTATCTATTCTACAATTTTGACCTCCCAGTCTATCTTTCCCCGACCCCTACACCCTTGGCAACCAAAACACTGTATTCTATGTCTGTGAGTCTATTTCTCTTTTAATTTTGTGCTTTTTTTGTTTTGTTGTTTTTATTTTTAGATTCCACTGATGAGCCATCTCATATGGTATTTTTCTTTCTCTTTCTGGCTTACTTCACTTAGACTGATTATCTCCAGGAGCATCCTTGTTTCTGAAAATTGCATTACGTTGTTGTTTTATATGGCTGACTGATCTTCCATTGTATAAATATACTACCTCTTCTTTATCCATCCAACTGTCGATGGACATTTAGTCTGTTTCCATGTCTTGGCTATTGTAAATAGTGCTGGCTATGAACATTGGGGTGCAGGTGTCATCCTGAAATAGGGTTCCTTCTGGATTTATGTCCAGGAGCGGGATTCCTCGATCATATTGTAAGTCTATTCCTAGGCTTTTGAAGGATCTCCATCCTGTTTTAAACACTGGCTGAACCAAACTGCATTGCCACCAGCAGTGAAGGACGGTACCCTTTTATCCACAGCCTCTCCAGCATTTGTCATTTGTGGATTTTTGAATGATGGCCATTCTGACTATTGTGAGGTGTTAACTCACTGTAGTTTTGATTTGCATTTCTCTGATAATCAGTGATATTGAGCATTGTCTGACGTGTCTTTTGATCATTTGTATGTCTTCCTTGGAGAATTGCTTGTTTAGTTTTTTAGCCCATTTTTGGGTTGCATTGTTTATTTTTTCTTATTCAGTTGGATGAACTGCTTATATACTCTGGAGATCAAGCCTTTGTAGCTTTCATATGCACATTTATTTTCCCATTCCGTACGTTGTCTTTTTGCTTCACTTCCGGTCTCTTTACTATGCAGAAGCGTGTAAGATTCATTAGGTCTCTTTTGTTTATTCTTGCTTTTATTTCTTTGAGAAAATTTTCGAATCTTATGTCAGATAATATTTTGCCTATATTTTTCTCATGGAGATATATTGTATCTTGTCTTATGTTTAAGTCTTTGATACATTCTCATTTTATTTTTGTGTATGGTGCTCTAGCTTCATTGGGAGTGTTCCATTGGCCTATATGTCTGTTTTCCTTCCAATACATTGCTGTCATGTTGACTGTAGCTCTATAGTATTATCTGAATCATTAGCATAAATAATGCCACTGATTTTTGAACCTTAGTCTTGTAACCTGCTACCTTGTTGAATTCTTCTATCAGCTGTAGAATTTTTTGTCTGGACCTCGCAAGGTTTTCTATATTTAGTGACATACTATCTGCATATAGTGAGACTTTTTCCTCTTCCTTTCCAATTTGCATCCCTTTTACTTCTCTCTCATTTGATTGCTGTGACTAGGACTTCCATGTTTATATTGAATTGGAGTAGTGATAGAGTGCATCCTTGACTTGTCTCGATTTTAGTGGGAAAATTTTAACTTTCTCACCATTGAGTACTGGGCTGGCTGTAGGTTTGTTATCTATAGCTTTCATGATGCTGAAATATGTTCCCTCTATGCCCACTTTGGTGAGAGTTTTTATCATATGTGGGTGTTGAATTTCAACAAATGCTTTTCCTGCATCTATTGAGAAGATCATTTTGTTTTGGTCCTTTCTCTTGTTGATATGCTGTATTACACTGATTGATTTGCATATGTTGATTCACCCCTTTGTCCCTGGCATGATCCCCCTTGGTCATGATGTATAATGTTTTATCTGTGTTGGATTCTATTTGTTACTATTTTGATGAGGATTTTGGCGTCTGTGTTCATCAGTGATATTGGCCTATAATCCTCTTTTTTGGTAGTGTCTTTGCCTGGTTGTGGTATCAGGGTGATTGTGGCTTCATAGAATGAATTTGGGAGTATGCCTTCCTTTTCAATCTTCTGGAAGATTTTGAGAAGTACTGGTATGAGTTCTTCTTTGTATGTTTAGTAGAATTCTTCAGTGATACCTTCCAGTCCTGGACTTTTATTTGTAGGAATGTTTTATATTGCTATTTTGAATTCATTTCTAGTGCTCTGCTTGTTCAAGGGGTCAGTTTCTTCTTGATTCAGTCTTGGTGGACAGTATGTTTCCAGAAAATTGTCCATCTCCTCTAGGTTATCCAGTTTGTTTCCATATAGATTTAATAATATTTTCATATGACATCCTGTATTTCATTTTTAGTTGTTGTAATTTCTCCGTTCTCTTTTCTTATTTTGCTAATTTGTGCTCTCTGTCTTTCCTTCTTTTTTAGTTTGGACAGAGGATTGTTGATTTTAATTACTTTTTCAAAAAACAAGCTTTTGTTTTGGTTGATTTTTTCCTATATTCTTTTTAATTACTATTTTATTTTCTCCCCAATATTTATGATTTCTTTCCTTCTGCTGCCATTTGGGGTTTTTTGTTCTTCTTTTTCTAGTGCATTCTGCTGGTGGTTTAAATTGTTTATTTGTGATTGTTCTTCTTTATACAGGAAGGCCTGTATTGCTATAAACTCCCCTCTCAGCACTGCTTTTGCTGTGTCCCATAAATTTTGTTTGGTTTTGCTTTCATTTTCTTTTGTCTCAAGGTACTTTTTCAATTTAGCTTTGATTTCTTCATTGACTCATTCGTTTTTAATAACATATTGTTTAATCTCCATGATTTCTTTTGTTCTCCTTTATTTCTCTGTTGTTGATTTCTAGCTTCATGGCATTGTGGTTAGTAAAGATGCTTGAGGTAATTTCTTCCTTCTTAAAATTGCTGAGGTTTCTTTTGTGCCCAAAAATATCATGAATCCTGGAAAATGTCCCATGTGCACTTGAAAAGAATGTATATCCTATTTTGTGGGGGCTGCAATGCTCTGAAAAATCCAACAAGTTTAATATTTCTATTGTACTATTTAACTTCTCTGTTGCCTAATTTATTTTCTGTCGTGATGATCTGTCCAGTGATGTTAATGCAGTGTTGAAATCTCCAACTATTATTAGATTCCCATCACTATCCCCCTCTATATCTGTTAGTAATTATTTTATATATTTAGGTGCTCCTCAATTTGGTGCATATGTATTAACGAGTGTGATATCCTCATCTTGTATCACTCCTTCAATCATTATAAAATGTCCTTCTTTATCTTTCTTTATGGCCTTTGTTTTAAAGACTATTTTGTCTGAAATTAGTACTGTAACACCTGCTTTTTGGGCTTTTCCATTTGAATGGAATAACTTTTCTATCCTTTCACTCTTGATCTATATGTGTCATTCTCTCTTAATTGGGTCTCTTGTATGCAGCATATTGAAGATTCTTGATTTATTATCTAGCATGCCACTCTATGACATTCGACTGGAGCATTTAGTACATTTACATTTAAAATAATCGATGATAGGTTTGTGTTTATTGCCATTATGACCTTATCTTTTCAGTTGATTAGGTATTTCCTCTTTGTTCCTTTCATCTTTCTTTTATGGTTTGGTCATTTTCCTATGTAGTGTCATGTATTTTATTTAGTTTTAGTGACTCCCTGATAAGTTTTTGTCTTGTTGTTACCACTTTTATAAGTGTTTTGACCATTATTGTAACTGCTTTTATTAACTGCTTGTAATATGATCTCAAACCCATCCTATCGAGAACAAATAACTTTAAAAGGAAAGACCAAAAAAAAAAAAATTCTCTATTTTCCTTCCTCCCTCTCCCTATCTCAATGATTTGTATGTCTTCTTTTAAAATTTTTGTGTATTTTATTTGTAATTCATGAGTTATCACCTTTCCAGCTGTGACTTTTAAATTTCTGAAGCATCTTGCTGCTTTTATATTTAGTGTAGACCTTTCAATATTTCTTCTAGCATGGGTCTAGTTTTGCTAAACTCTTGTAGCTCTTTCTTGTCTGTGAAATTCTTTATGTCTCCTTCTAGCATAAATTATTGGCTTACTGGTTAAAATATCCTAGGGTATATCTTTTTTTCATTCAGAACTTTAAATATATCTTTCCACTCCCTACAGGCCTGTAGTATTTGTGTAGTGAAATCAGCTGGGAGCCTTATGAGGATTCCCTTGTAACTCACTCTTTGTTATTCTCTTGCTGCCTTTAGGATTATTTCTTTATCCTTACTCTGGCGATCTTACTTATATGTCTTGGTTTGTGTGTATTTTTGTTCTTCCTGTTTGGGACACTCTGAGCTTCTTTTACTTGGATATCTGATTCCTTCCATATGTTAGGGAAGTTCTCAGTCATGATTTCTTCAAACACCTTTGTAATCCCATTTGATCTTTCCTCCCCTTCTGGGACTTCTATCATGGCAAGATTGGCATGTTTTCTATTATCCCATAAGTCTCTTATGCCTTTTTCAATTGTTTCTCATTGTTTCTGTTGTAGATATTCTGATTGTGTGCTTTCTATTGTCCTATCTTCTAAGTCACTAATTTGTTCCCCTGAGTTCTCTACTCAGATTTGCAACACCTTTAGATCATTCCTCAGCTCAGTCAACGGTTTTACATATTCTTTTCAGTTCTTCTTTATAGCTTTCATTTCATTTTTAACATATTTTATATCGCTTAACACTATCTTTTATTTCATTCAATAATTTGATCACTCTTTTTTTGAAATCTTGATCTAGTAGGTTATTGATGTCTAATTCACTGATTGTTCTTTAAGGAATTTCTCTTTTTCTTTTAATTGGGACTTGTTTCTTTGCTTTTTCATCTTGGTCTTACCTTTCTGGCACTGTGGTTTATGGATTATTATTTATCTTCTGTGGTCCTAAAGGTTTTTATCTAACTAATGCTATGTAGAATGCAACTTAGAAAAGAGAAAAGAGAGAGAGAGAGATAAAGAATATTAAAGGAGGGAGAAATAAAGGTTTGAAGACATTGTAAATGAATAATAGAAAAGCAAGTTAAAGCAGAGTTTTGAAAAATAATAATAAATATATTTTAAAAAATTTCAAAGGGATTAAAATGGGGGTATATATAATTGCCTGAGATGTAAAAATTAAGAGGGTAATAGAAAATGAAACAGGTAAAAACAGATTAAAACAAGGGGGTGATTAGTGTCCTCCTGGTGACTGTGTACTTTTAATGTGAAGTCTTTCTGTCTTGATCCTGTTTTGGAAGCTCAGCTTACTTTTTCCAGAGGCCCTCCATTGGAGTTCTAATATGTGCTGCTCCCAGGGCCTGTTAGCAAGCAGATTGCTCCTATTCCAAACACTGGTTCCAGAGCAGCTCTCTTTACTGTGGGCTGGCTTGTCACTGCCCTGCCCGAAGCTGCAGTCAGATGTTTCAGACTGACCAGGCAGGATTGGACATCATGCTCACTCGCAGCCACATGGTCAGGGGCTGCGTTCCAGCTCAAAAGGTGGGAGGCCACCAGCCCCCTCATGGTGCTGGTCTCTCCACTGCTCTGTGCCACTGTATGCTCTGCCTCGGGTTTGCACACCTGAATTGGGCTCAGGGTAGACTGAGGAACAGACCTGTCCCTGTTTAGGCCAAAACACAGCTCCTTGTTTGTCTTGGCAGAGCAAGTTCTCTGAGGAAATAGGGCAGAAGTATCCTATCTGCCTCAGACTGTAGACAAGCCCCATCTGTCACTTGACACTGCTAAGTCCTTAGGAATGGATGCAGGTCTTGCTCCCACTGCCACCTGCATGCAAAGCACCAGAGGGTATGGTGGCTGTGTCTGCACCCCAGCTCACTTCACCTAGAAACTTTTGTGGATTATCAAAGATGGGGAATGCACCTTTCCCCTCCCAGGGCACGTCTGTCCTGTTGTTTTATGGAGGGCCCAGATTGTTCTGCCCTGTGCACCCTCAGCAATGACACACAGCCCCCTCCATTTCCCCAAGCTACCTCGGTGCAGCCATCTCCATCTGCCATCAAGCTCGTGCAGCATGGCCCTGCACTCAGCTGCCAGGATTCATCTTGGGGTTGGTGACACAGGGATCCCCTGTTCCTTTTTAACTTAGATCTGTCAGTCAACTTATTCTCTGTAGAGATCCAATCGTTGGAGGCTCCCCTTTCATCCTGCAGAACTCTCAGTTGAAGAGGGGAGACACTGTGAGTGAGCACCTGTGGTTCAAAGATGCTCCCTCACCGTGGGAACTGTCCCTATCTGTGTTGCCTTTTCTTCTTTCTTTCCTCCTTTTCTTCTTCCAAATTTTTTGCATTTTTATCTTTTGAAGAGGACAATGTTCCATCAGAGTTCATCAGGTCCTCTGTTTAGCTGAGTGGGTCTGTGGATGAGTCTTGGTGCATTTGTGAGAAAGGGTGAGCTACAAGCATCCTTCCCCTCCAACATATTGGCCTTCCCCCCAAAAAATCTCACTTTATGGTGGAAGATAAACACAGCCAGGAAATAGATGGAAAAGATATTTCATGGAAATGACAATAAAGTGCAGTTTGCAATGCTCAAATCATACAAAATATGTTCCAAAATTAGGTTCACAATGAAAGATTAATATGAGATTACTTAAAAAAAGGAGATCAATGTAAAAATAGAGTATTACACTCATTAAATTATATATGGACCCAACACTGTAGATCCTAAGTATAAAAAGAAATATTGGTAGACATGAAGTAATTAATTTATTACAAAACAATAATAGCAGATGAATGTGACACCTCACTATTCTGATGGCCATATCATCCAGAAAGAATATCTGTAAGGAAACAGAGGTCTTAATGACATATTAGATAATTTGAACCAAAAAGAACTATTGGACACTGCATCAGAAAAGGAGAACACAAAAGCTTCTCAAGTGTGCACAGGATGTTTTCTAAGGAATTAGCCACTTATTATGTCATGAAAAGAGCCTTAGGATCTTTAAGCAAATATAGTTTACAGCAAATATTTTTCCATACACAAAATTATGAAACTATGCTTCAATTCTAGAAACAAGAACAGGAAAACCACAAACATGAGATTAAACCACATCCTTTAAAAAATTAAAATAAAACAAGGTCAATGATGAAATCAAAGAGGTAATAAAATCATACCTGCAAACAAATTACAATGAAAATAGCTTCATACAAAGTATGGGATGCAGTAAAAGGAAATCTAAGTGGGAAGTTTAGAACAATTCAGACCTTCTACAAGGAAAAAAAATACCTCACACAAAGGACCATGCTTTCTACCCAAAATAACTAGAAATAAGGACAAACAAACCCAAAAGCAGTGGAAAGAGAAATCTTTAATGATTAGGTTGAAAATAAATAAAAAATTAAAAAATAAATTAAAAATCATTAAATCAACAACTTTTTTTTCTTAAAAACATTAACAAATTGACAAGCATAAAGTCAGGTTTATCAAGAAATGCAGAGTGCTGACCCAAACAAAATAATAAATGAAAGAGTAGAAATAAAATCTGATATTACAGAAATACAAAAAAAGATTATGAAAGCACTCTGAGCAGTTACATGACAACCAACTAGACGACCTTAAAGAAATGGACAAATTTCTTGAAACGTACTTCCTGCCAACACTTAATAAAGATAAAACTGAAAACTTGAAACGAGCAATCAGTATAAGTTAAATAAAATCTATGATATTAAAAATACCCTTTGAACACAATACCTAAATGCCTTCTCTAAAACCACTTTCCTCCCAACTATTTCAAAAAATGAAGGAGGAAAGAAAATTCCCAAAGTTATTCTATGATGCCACCAATACCATGATGACAAAACCAGTCAAAGACACTAACAAAAAATAAAAATAAAATGTAAAGCCAATATTCTTGATGAATATAGATTCAAAAATCCACGAAAAACATCAACAAACTAATCCAGCAGTACATAGAAAAGATAATACACGATGATCAGTTGGATTCCTTCCAGAGTCACAAGGATGGTTCAACATACACAAGTCAATCAGCATGACACATATTTAATAAAATAAGGGCAAAATTCACAGGACCATGTCAATACACACAGAAAAATCATTAGACAAATTTCAACAATCATTCATGATCACAACTCTCATAATAGGGACTACAATGGGAACATCTCTCAACATAATAAAGGCCATTTATAACAATTTATAATACTTAGGGGAAAGGCTGAAAGCATTCTTGGTAAATTAGGGAACAACATATTGATTTCTACTCTCAGCACTTCTGTTCCATAGTAAAAGAAGAAAGGAAAAGGAAAGAAGAAGAAGTAAAAGAAATGCAAAATGGAAAGAGGCAAAATTGTCACCAGTACTGATGACATAAAAATCTACATAGAGTCTTAAGGTCTTCACACTGAGTATTATGAACAATAAAAATTTCATCAAGGGAGCCGGATACAAGATTAATTTAAAGAATTCTCTTGAATTTCTACATATTAATCATGAGATACCCTAAAATGGACGTTGAAAGCAATACTATTTAAAATCACATCACCCCGAATATCTTGGAATAAATGTAACCATATATATGAAAGATCTAAACACTGAAAATTAAAAAACGTTGACAAAGAAATTAAAAATGAATCAAAGAAATGGAAAGATGTCTTGTGCTCTTGGATTGAAGTAGTTAATATTGTTAACATGGCCGTACTACACAAAGTAACCTATAGATTTAGTGCAATTCCTGTTACGAAGCTGTAGTATTTCCCACAGAACCAGAAAATAAATAACTCTAAGCTTTACATGAAACCTTTAAAAATTGCCAAAATGATCTTGAGAAAAAACAAGAAATCTGGAGGTATAAAACTCCCCAATAGCTTATTATACTACAACCCTGCAGTAATAAAAACAGCATGGCATTGACAGAGATATATAATCAATAAAAACAGATAGAGAGCCTAGAAATAATTCCACACACCTATGAGTAATGAATCAATTATAGAAGAGGCAAGAGTACACAATGGAGAAAAGACAGTCTCGTCAATGGATTGTGTTGGGAAAGCTGGACATCTACATGTAAAACAGTGAAATGAGAGCATCCCCTGACATCATATACAAAAATAAACTCCAAGTTTATTAAGGGCCTAAATGTAAAACCTGATACTAAAAAACTTCTAGTAGGGGATATAGGTGATACCATATTGGATATATATCATAGGAATAATTTCTTATATCTGCCTCCTAAGGCAAAAGAAATAAAAGCAAAAATATGTGAATGGGACCTAAACAAACTTGAAAACTTCTGCACAGCTAAGGACACTATCAATGAAATGAAAACATTGTCTGTGTAATTGGAGAATACAATTGCCAACAATGCAAGTGACCAGGGGTTAAAAGATGTAGGTTAATAGATGTAACATGGATTTAGGTTACCCAACTCAAAGTGAAAAACAAAAGCCCAATAAAAAAATGGAGCAGAGTGCCTGAGTTAATATTTTTCCAAAGAAAACTTAAAGATGAGTAACAGGCAAGTGTTAAAAATGTTCAACATTAATAATTATTTGTAATTGCATATCAAAACCACAATGAGGTATCACTTCACACTGGTCAAATGGCTGTTATCAAAAAGTACAAATAGAAAGTGTTGGAGAGTATATGGAGGAAACAAATCTCTTTTATACTTTTGTAGGAATGTAAATTGGTACAACTGCTATGTAAAACAGTATTCAGATTATTTAAAAAGTAAAAAGAGTACTACCATATGACCCAGTAATACTACCATATGACCCAGTAATACCTCTCCTAGGAAAAATCTGGGGAAAAACACTAAATTGAGAAGAACCAATGTTCACAACAGCACTGTTTATATTATGCAAGACAGGTAATCTTTCCAAGGGTCCACAGTAGACTATGGACTTAAGAAGATATGATGTTTCTATAAATATATAATGGAATATAACTCAGCCATGAAAAAGTACAACACATTGCTATTTCAGCATCATGAAAGGACCTAGTAAATATTCTGCTTAGAGAAGTAACTTAGACAAAGGCAAAAGTATATAATAAAATTTATATGTGGAATATAAAGAATAACACATATCTGTGTACATTTATCTATAGCTATCAATTGATAGATGACAGATAAATAGTTAGATAGAAGGATAGATACATAGATACATGATAGATAGATAGATAGATAGATAGATAGATAGATAGATAGATAGATAGATAGATTGATAGAGACATGGTAGGGAGATAGAGAGATTAGATAGAAAAGCCTGAAGCAGACTGAAAGATATGGGGAAAAATTTATGTTTAGCAAATTGGAAGTGAAAGACAATTTAATGGTAAGACGTTGACAGATACAAAGTAGTATACATAAAGGAGAGATGCAACAAGGATAATCTGTATGGATCAGGGAATTATACACAATAACATATAATAAATAATGTTGCAATTATTGTAAAAATTTATAATGCAATATAATATACAAAGTGGTTTCTATCACTATCCTGTACATCTGAAACTACACAAAACTGTACATCTACTGTACTTCAAATAAAAATAAAACATCTCATGTATAATTTAGTGTTTTTTCTGCTGATAGCATCTTCCTTTAATATTGTTTTAATTCTATTCTTTATGTTTCAAGAATACTGACTAAAATTATTTCTTTTACTGTTGTGAACACCTTACCAGATTGATGTATCTATATTTATTGCAAATGATTTCCTATTTTTCACTGTTCAATCCATATAGTAAAGTAGCATTTAAAAACATACCCAAAGAAACAGTTGCAACTTTCTCGTGGTCTCTGCTTAGTATTTTGTTCAAAGTTTTGCTTATTTTTGCCATTTTACTTTTCTTAGAATAGCATTTTTCTGTACCTCTTTTAAGGTGTCTCGGTTTTGTTTTTTTATCTCATTCAGGTTTGGTTTGTCTGGTAAAGGCTTTAACTTTATATGTAAGGGATTACTGTGCTAGGTATAGTATTCTTAGGTGAGAAATTTCTTAATTCAGTAGTTTGAAAATGTCATTTTATTTACCTTGGCATATGTTTTCTGCTCAGAAATCTGCTGATAGCCTAATGGGGATTCCTTTGTAGATTATCATAACTTATTGGCTGCTTTTAAAATTTTATTCTGTCATTGACTTGCCAATTTGCATATGACATATCTTAAATCAGGTCTCATTGTCTTAAAGTTATTGGTGTTTTGTTGACACACAGACTTGTATATAAGTTCCTTACACATGTTCAGGAAGTTATCAACTATTACTTCTTTAAATAAACCATCAACAGCCTTCTAACTTTCTTCTCCCTCCAGGATTTCACTCTAATGTGCACTTCCTGAAGAAGTCTGATGGCTACTGTAGAATTTCCTCACTTTTTAATATCTTGTATCTCTGTCATCTTCTTTCATTTCTAGTTTTGTATTGGTGAGTTTGCTAATCTCTCTTCCACAAAGACAGTCTTCTTCCAATTCTTTCTGTTGCATTCTTCATCTCATTTACTAAGTTCATCTGGTCCTCCAATAATGTTGGGTTATTTTATAGTTTCAGTCTCTTCAGTAATGTATTCCTTATCATCATTTATTTTAATACTGAGTTCACTAAACTGCTTTCTGAGTTCTGTTTTTTATATTGAGTTTGTGTATGACATCTCTCTGGATTCCTATCAGTTATATGGCAATATTATATGACTTTAAGTTTGTTTGCTGCAGGGTTGACATTGTGTGTGTGTATGTGTGCGTGTGTGGGTGCGTGAGCATGTGCGTGTGTGTCTGCATCTGTGTCGGTGCCTGTGTGTGTGTATCAGTGTGTGTGTGTGCCATATACTGCTACTGAAATTGGTCATGCTCTTGGGGAATTATTGCTCTGATGACACTAAATAACAGCTAGGGAGTTGGAGTTCTTGTTTTTGTTTTCTGGTAGATTGCAATATTGCACAATATTTGGTTTTACTTACCTAAGCTACCTCTGATAATAATTCAAAATGGCAATTTCCAGTTTCTACTGGCTGGATAAAAGATTGCTTACATTGTCGCTTCTTAGACATCTCTGGTAGTTAATGCCACTGTTGTCACTGGGCTGGTGAATCCTTCCTTTTATCTTATATCATTTGAGACTCAGTGTACACACTGAGGAATGGTGTAAAGACAGGTGGGTATTTGGAATCACACAGGAGCCTTTGCCATGTCCAGTGTTGCAAGGTATCTTGTCTCCACCACTGTGAATGGGGATTAGGGACAGTGTCATAAATGTCTGAGTGTCTGAAGGATGGAATTTCTGTCTCCATTGTGGCTCCCTCCTAGTTAAATGTGACCATGAGTACTGGTGAAGTTTGAGGCCAAAGCTGTGTGAACCACTGAGAACCTGTTTCTACTGGGTTCTCTGAACTTGTGGACTCAGATATCCTAGTCAGGGGGCCTTGGTTGCAGACACCAAATCTGCTCTTCCCTCAGTTCAGTATTCTTTATGTGTTTTAGCCCACCAAAGTTCAGCTGTACACATGCGTTCTGCAGTAATGTTTTGTGTTGTAGATATTTTTGTTCAGATGAGATCGTTTCACTGACTGTAGATTTAAGGGGAGAGACAGAAATAATTTAAACTTGTGTCACTTTTTAAAAAGAATATACTTTTTCATTTAAAAGCTTAAATTCTACTAAGGACATTATAAGAAGATTAAAGAAATTGAACAAATCACCTACCTTAATATCAGAGTACCAGAAACTATTTTGTATTTCCTGGGTTCTTTTCTTCAATGTTTTTCCCACATACATGCACATTTTACTATAATATATGCCTATAATTTCTTTAAAATCATTTAAATTATTAAAATATTTTTCTGTTGACAATATAGCTGAGTTGTTTCTCTAAATTATAACTAGTAGTTTGCACATTTCTGTCTTCTCCATCCTTCTTCCTGTCCCCACAGCAAACAACTACTTGGTACACTACGCATATATATATGATTCTGTTTCTGTTTTTTATGATTATTTCTCTTATATCTTTAGTTTCCTCATGTAAGTGATAATGTATAGTGTTTTTCTCTGTATGACTTATTTTCCTATATGCAACACACTCTGGGTCCAGTCCAATTGCTCCAAATGCAGAATTTTATTTTTATATGACATTGGCTAAGTATTTATTATGTTATCTATATCTCTCAACACCTCCAGCCAATCATCTGTTGATGGGAAGTTGAGTGGTGCATCAATGCTTCGCTAGTATAAATGATGATGTTAAGAACATTGGGGGTAATATATTCTTTAAATTTAATGCTTTCATTTTTTTTCAGATTAATACCAAAAACTGGAATTGCTGCAACACACGATGCTTCTATATCTAGTTTTATGGGCACTGTTCACACTTTTATAATAGTGGATGCATCAATTTATATTTCCACCAACAGTGTACTTGGGTTCCCTTTTATCAACATTCTTTTTAATTTTTGTCATTTCAAGAGTTTTTTTAAAAGCCATTTTGTTGCTGTGAGATTATATTTCATTCTGGTTTTGATTTACATTTTCCTAATGAATAGCAATGATATGTTTCTTTTTATGCACATGAAAATCTTCCACAGGTCTGTTTTGAAAAGTTTCCAAGAAGATCCTTAAACTGTTTTTAAGTTGGGGTCTTTGATTTCTAAATAATTTGTCTAATATGCTACATATATATTACAGATATTAACAAAATGTTGGTTCCATTGTCTGAAATTATTCCTTCTATTCTGTGTGTTGTCATATGTCTTGCTGAAGGTTTCTTTTGCTCTGCAAAAGGTTTTACACTTCACACTTATACAAGAAGTGGAATCCCTGTATCACATAGTACTTCTATTTTCTCCTCAGTAAAATTAAAATCTGTTATTGTTAATTTTCCTCTTTTTTTTACTTAGGAGATACATCAAATATAAATGTTGCTATGATTTATCTCAAAGGCTGTTCTGCTCCTGTTTTTGGTCAGAAATTCTTTAGTATCAAGTTTTACATTTAGAAACTTAATCCATTTTTACCTTACTTGCTATACTATGGAAGGAAGTGCTCTTCCATTTTCCTTTCACATGTACTGTCCAGTTTTCCAGGAACTACTTGTTGAAGAGACTGCATTTTTTCCATTTTATACTCTTGCCTCCTTCATTGTAGACTAATAGACCATATGTGTGTTGGTTTATTTTAGGACTCTTTATTTTGTTCCATTAATCTATGTGTCTCTTTTTGGAATATTTTGATGTTTTGATCACTGTAGCTTTGCAGTATGTTCTAAAGTCAGGGAGGATAATACCCACAACTATGTTTATTTTTCAACGATAATTTTAGAAAATTTGTGTCTTTCATATTTTTGTATAAATTTTATTATTTTTTCCTTGTTTTGTGATGAAACATTGATTCTGTGAGAATAAAAATTTATGTATAGAAAAAACCTGGGAAAAATAGAAAAGTGTGGAGGATAAATCATACAATATTAAACAACAGATGGATTGCCATATAAATCAAAGGAAATATATATAAAGAAATATGACTATAGAAACACAGTCCATGGGGTATAGCAAAAGCAGTATTAATAGGGATGCTTATAGCAAAATAATCCCACTTATACAAATAAGAAATACCTCTCTCTTAAAACATAATCTTACAAACAAAAGATGTAGCAAAACAATAAACAAACTTGTTAGCAGAAGGAAAGACAGCTGAAAGGTCAGAACATAAATAAATAAAATAAAGATTAAAGATAGAAACATCTAATCAAATTAAATAATGGCTTTTGTAAGAAAAATATAATTGATAATATTTAACCAGACTCATGAGCATAATAGAGAGTACAGAATAATAAGCTCTATAATAAATGAGAAGTTACAGCTTATATCAAAGTAACACAAAGCATCATAAGAAAATACAACAAATTTTATGACAATTAAAATGGAAACCCTAGAAGAAATGGACAATTTCTTAGAAGACATATTCTCCAGGATGGAATGAGAAAGAGAAAATATGAACAGATTATCACTAATGAAATTGAATAAGTTATAAAACAAAATCACCCAAGAAACAAAATTTCAGGCCTAGATAGCTTCACAGGTGAATTCAGTCAAACATTAAGAGAAGAGCTATCACCTATATTTCTCAGAGAATTCCAAACATTTGCAGAGGAAGGAAGGCTCCCTAACCCACATTTCTGTTTCACACTACTACTAAAACAGGAAAAAAAATAACAGGTGAAATAATACTGTTAAGCATAAATGCAAATATCACCACTAAATTGTTAGCAAATAAAACAAAACTTTAGGAGGATTATACATTATGATTAAGTCCATTTTAATCCAGGGATGCAAAAGTGATTCAGTACCCACAAATTAATCAGTATGATATACCACACTAACAAATTGAAGAATAATAATTATATGGTCGCCTCAATAGTGTCATAAAATGTTTTGACAAATTCAGTATCTATTTATGAATATATTTCTCCTCAAAGTGGGCATGAGGAAACATACTTCAACACAGTTAAGGTCATATATGACATGAACTCAGCTAACATGACACTCACTGTTTAAAAGCTGAAAGCATCTCCAATAAGAACAGGAAGAAGACAAGTATGCTCACTCTTACCAATTATATTCAGTATCGTATTGGAAACTCAAGCCATAGCTATCCAAAATAAAAGTAGATAAAATATAGCTTTTTCAGAAAAGGAGTAAAAGAATCTGCTTGCAGATGACATACTTAAAACAAAAATCCTAATAACGGTACCATAAAACCACTAGGGCTTATCAATGCATTTGCTAAAATTTCAGAATGTAAAATTAACATACAGAAATCTTGCATTTCTACACACTAACAACAAGCTAACCGATAGAGAAAGTGAGGGAACTGTCTCATTTGCAGTTGCATTACAAAAAAAAAAAAAAAGAAATGTATCCAAACAAGGAGGTAAAACACCTGTATTAAGGAATCTATTAAATATTTATAAAAGAAATTGAAGATAATGGAAACAGATAAAGTATATACTGTGTTCGTAGATGAGGAAAAAAATATTGCTTAAATGACGGTATTAGCCAAGAAAATACACAGAAAAATTGCAGTGACTATCAAAATCCCAACGGCATTTTCAGATACTTGGAATAAATAATTCTAAAATATACATGAAAACACAAAAGAGTTGAAATCACAAAAAGAAAAAGAAAGAAAAGAAAACAAACTAAAAACACAAACAACTTTGACAAAGAACAAAGAGGATGTGTCACTGTCACTGATTTTAAATTATAATAAAAAGCTATAGTAATAAATACAATATGGTTGTGGCACAGAACAAACAGAATAATGGAACTCAAAGAATGCCTGAAAGTGAAATCAGTTATGGTCATTTTGCCCATTACAAAAAATGAATATACAGTTGGGGAAAGGTAACCAAGAGGCACATGAAACCGATCAACATCACTAAACATCAGAAAAATGCAAGTCCAAAATACAATGAGATTTTATGTCACTCCTATCAGAATGACTATTATCAAAAAGATAACAAATATAAGTGTTGGTGAGGATGTAAGAGAAACTACCCTGATGCACTGCTGCAGTGAATGTAAATTTGTGCTTCCACTGTGGAAAACAACATGGAGCTTTATATAAAAATTAAAAATGAAATATAATCCAACATTTCCATATCTGGATACTTATTCCAAGAAAATTGTAACACTAATTAGAAAAGATAAACTCAACCCTATATTCACTGCAGCATTATTCACAATAGACAGGATATAGAAGCAAACTAATTGCTCATCAATAGATGATGGATAATGAAGATGTGTGTTTATAGTATATATATCTACCCATCTAATAACTACAGATTTATCTATATTTATATATACACACACACACTAAATATATATATATAAGAACTATATATATATATATATATGCACACACACACATAAAAATACAATGGGTTATTACTCAGCTCTGAAAAGAATAAGTTCTTTTCATTTGCAGCAAATGGGTAGACCAATAGGGTAATATGCTAAGTGAAATAATCAGAAAGAGAATGACAAATGCTGTATGATTTTACTCATATTTGGAATTTAAAACAAATGAACATAACAAAACAGAAAAGGAGATATAGATATACAAAGATACAGGTTGTTAGCAAGAAGGAGGGTAATGAGGTGAGGAAAAGAAAAAGTTGAGGAAAATTAGGAGAGAAAATTTTCCAGTTGCAAATTAAATCAGTCAGGGGCAAGAAATGTACTGTATGGGGAATAGTCAATAACTATGAAATATATTTACATAGCAACATATCAAAACTAGATTTTTTCTTGTGATCAGTTTGAAATGTATTAAAAATAGCAAACATTTATTTGTGTAAGAGAAATAAACATAGTGTTATAGATTAAATTACACTTCAAAAACAAACAAACATACTTAAAGAAAAAAATTAGATTTGTAGTTAACAGAGGCAGGGGTTGGGAAAGAAGAATTTGATTAATGCACTCAAAATAATCAAACCTCCATCCGAAAAATGAACGTGTTCTAGGTATGCCCCGTACTAACATGAAAATTACAATTAATACTGCTTTATGTTCAATATGAATGTTGTTAAGATAGTAGACCATAAGTTTTCTCATCACAATCAAAAGACAAATTGTATTTCTTTAAAATTGTATTTATATGAAATAATGAATTCTCCCTAAAGTTGCTATGACATTTATTTCATAATACTTGTAAATCAAATCACTATACTGTGCACCTAAACTTGCAAAATGTTTTATGCCAGTTATATCTCAAAAAAGCGGAAGGAAAAATGGTAAGTCAATGGTTATTTTTTCCCATGTCATTTCTCATGACTGTTTTTGCAGCAAGTAAACCTGAGTGATGATATACTTATCCTAGGTAAAGATACTAATAAATAAGTGATTTAAATTAAGTATACATAAAGATAATTATAAAATTAGTGTTTTAACATGCCTTAATCTTTCTTCATTTTCACAGCCCACTGCTTCTGTTGGCATCAAAATTTCACTCTGTGTATTCATCTGAGATTAGGGAATGGATACAAATTTAAAACTGGCTGCTCTTGCTGTGATTGATAAAGTTCACTGTCTCTGACAGATGGTCTCATCTCCCGACAGCATCTGTAAGAAAACAACATGCTAGGTTGCTAAAAAACCAGCATGGTAAAATCTCAGAACTCCTACAGTTCCGAACTCTTTTGCAGTGGGAATGCAATACTGATAAAGACTTGATTTTGGATAACAATTGTGGTGTTTACTCATGGTTGAATTAGTGGATGTGAGGAAAATCACTGAGATCCAAAACAAACATTCTTGCTCAAGTGCTGGGCAAAGATGTGTAAAGGTTCTGCATTATTAGGACTGATGGCTGCTTTCAAAATTATGATTATGCTCACCCTATTCCAGGTAGTCCAAGGAAAGAAAGTTTATTGCAATTTCTAGGTGAACGTGAGTAAGTCAGTGGTTCAGTCTCTATAAATTAGTCAACGGGTGTTCAAAGCCAAAATAAGTTGTGTTAACAATGAGAAAAAAAAAACTTGGACATAAGCTTAAATTAAAATGATGACATAGGCCTGTGCTGGGCTCTGGGGACTGAAGAATGTAAATGCCTCAGTCCAATTAAAGGTTTCAGTGGTTTTACCCTAACATCAGCTCGGGATTCAATGAACAGTTAACAATTAATATACTGGGAGAAATATAATCTACCTCTCCCTGATCGGAAGAAAATCTGGGGCTCATTGAAATTCTTAATTCACAGAGATTCTGCCAGATACAGAGGAAAAATTCACTGATGACTCAACTAAGACAAACTTAGTGACTGCTTAACAGTCCATCTTGACACACACACACAGTGGTAGACAGATTTGTAGTATTTAGTGGGAAGAATTCACTAGGCAGAGCTCAGAGAATAGTTTTCAAAGCACCAGACAACTTTTGTACTTTTGCCAATAGTCTAGCTTTTCTCAGGTTGAAAACTACAGATGGATAAACAAACAATATTCTTCTTTAGGATTTCATATTTTGAAAATAAACTGTTGCTTTTGACTTATTAGCATACAACCTTGTTAAGATGATCACGGTAAGACCCACAGTCTGATAAGAGAGCTGGAAACTAGCTGCTGAACCAGCCCATCTTAACACCCAGACTGCCAATATAAGCAAAAATATAGCCACCATTAGAATTGAGCTGAAAAAATTAAAACCTTGATGTTTCTGTTGTAGGAAAACCACTGCTGTCCAGACACAGTTCTCCTACTGCAAGTGGGCTCTTCTCTTCTCTTGGTAAAGGTCATATTGGTGGGATGTTGCAAGAATATACCCTGGCCCATTTGCCCATTCTCCCGATTATCAAAGGCTTTCTTCACAACTGGTGACACATTTTCAGGACTAAATATTGTCATTCCAGTCTTGTCAGCTGACACTGACTGCATGATTGTGAGCAGAATCCTCTGGCTACCTGAAATTGCCTACAATTTTTCCAGCATTTCAGGGCATTTCACATTCTGAAAATGATTCACCTTTTATTTTAAATTAATGGGAAATTTTCAAAGACTTCCATGAATATTTCTTGTTTCCTAATATCTGCAGAAATTTGGTATTCTTGCAGTTGGACAAATTTTTAATTCTACAGCCCTCACCTCCTTGTAGTCCACATATTTTAGATTGCAATTTGGTTACTGAATATTACCACCCCAACCAATGGGCTAGTACCCCTTAATTATTTCCTCTGTGAAAGTTAGAATGGGCAAAAGTTATGTGGGTTGTATAAACCTACATTAAATGTTTGCACTGGCAGTCTCTTCTGGACAAAATTTTGATTCTAAGAAGTAAATTAATTAGAAGGCAGTATAGTTATTGGTATGGGGAAGAGAATCAGCTATTTTGGGGTGAGAGGGTGATGAAGAGACAGGAAAAATTCCAGCAAATGAGAATGGAATGCTTTAGGCCTCTGGAGGCATGAATAAAGAAAAAAATAATACTTTGTCTCCTGTACCTGCCTCCACTTACTGTCTTGTGTGACTAGTCCTTGGGCTATGAAAAGAGCTAGTATGTGGTGAATAGTAAAGAGCATAACGAAATAGTTTGAAAACCATGAGAGTTTTGTTGTTTCAGGAAAGTAGATTTTGCTTAAAGTCAACATGTATTTTTTTCACTAAATACTAAAATGCATCCTGTGGCATGTGCTGTGATACTGTGCTGGTATCCAAGTTAGACAAGTAAAGGGGGATAGACAGAAAATATCTGGAGGAGGTGGTATCTGTTCTGAGACTGGGAAAATCTAAGTAGGTAAAAGGAGGACACCCAAAGTCCAAGGATGAGCTGGAGTAAAAGTGGTGAGGTTGGGGCTAACACTGTTGACAAGCATTTGCCTGGATGTATCTCCAGATACAGTGAAACATAAAGATATTCCAAGGTAGTCAGATGCCAGATTTATAAAGAAATGACTAAACTAAGTTGAGTTTGTGCTCTTAGAGTTGGAAAGGCATTAAGTGCCTCCCTGAGGACGTAAGCTTGTCTTTGGCTGGGACATAAAAGCAACATAATGTGTTGACTACAAAATATAGTGTAGACACTTAAGGGTAGGAAATGAAAGCACCAATTGGAATGCTTTGATAACAGCACAAAGAAGACCATAGATAAAATTACATCTTAAATTCTACCACATGCTGAATGTGCCATCTGAGTCTATATCATGTGACTTTTATGATTCCAGGGATGACATAATAGAGACCATGATCCCTGGGCCGGTTTCTGCATTTATCTCCTGTTCCAATCTATTCTAACTTAACGCTTTTTATACTTTCCATGATGAACCAAAAACCTCTTAGTACTTTTCCCTCTATCCATGTTTTAGTCTTTTTCCAAATTCTTCCATTTTGCCTTCTTCCTTACAAGAAATTATTTAAATTTACTCCCATATTGTTCCATCAAATGATCATATCAATCCAATATCTTTTTTTTCTTTAAATGTTAACTTAGTCTCCTGTTTAACTCTTAATTCTATTTAAAAAATATAAGGAAATTACAGTTACACATCTATGTTTATTGTTCAAATAAGAAAATTGCATATATTTGTCGACATTTGCCAACATCAATTTTAATCTTTGTTATCCTGCATAATCGGGTAGTCCTCTAGTAGATCAGTTGTAATAGGATGACGTTCATAAACTGAAGAGGCTGATGATTTGGCCTTGGAAGAGATGTAGCTGATGTATCAGCTATCACTGGCACTGGAACCGTGGGTTTCTACCTGGTTGAAGTTTAGAAAAATACCTTCATTGACAGATATGTTGTGAAATCTATTTGGAAAAGTAGAAGGCTCCACCATCAGTCCAAAATAATTGCTCTTTATGGAAGACAAGATGCTGTACTGAGAAGTAGAAGTTGTAGTTGTAATGAGATTCACAACACGGCCATTTGCTTCAGTGTAGCTACTTTGGTAGTGCCTGTGGACTGTGGTCAACTCATTTAAAATAGCACGTTGTTCCACTGCAATTTGTTCTGGTGGTCTAACTGACATTGATGATGTAGGAGAAAAATCACCTCTGATCGGGATAGTTTTATCAACAATTATGTGGCTAGTAGAGGGCTTTCTTATTAGAGGAATGTTTAAATTTGCAGAAGGTAAAAATGCACTTTCTCCACTTCTGTCAGCCACAAAACAAGAAATATGATTATCCACATTACCCTCTGCTTTAAATTGCTTCTTGTTGAAATGTTCAGCCAATGAAGATACCAGAGAGGCATATTTAATCCCAACTTTTCTTATTATTCTCACTAAAACCTGGGGTAAGCCTCGTTTAGAATTTGTATTATGACAGAACTGCAGCTACAACCAAAGAGAAAGGTTTTAGTAATATTTTAAAACAAAATACAACACTACAATAAGCATAATAAAACCCTCAGATTTCACGTTTACCACGCAAAGATAATATCATGAAAATATGAACATTACTAACGATACTTTGAAGTTCCTTATTTGGAAAACAAACATTTAAACAGTATCGTCATCAGATTTAAGATGTTAGCATTTGCAGTAATGGTGAATGACACTTCTCAAAAGCAGCTTTTATACATTTATTTTGATTTCTGATAAGATTCATAGTTGCAAGAAATGTTTCTCATAATCTTGAATACTTAAGTCACTGTCCTTTTTTTAGAAAAAATATTTTAACATTAGTACTTTTATACAATATTCAAAATCTATCTTTACATTTATATTTCCATAGATTGATGTACAAAATAAAATTTTATATGTAAGTTACCAAGTAGTAACTAAAATTTCTAAATAACTTGCTTAAAACAGAGACATTTTTTCTTCTGCCAGGAAGTCTGCTAGACAAGCAGACATTTGAAAATTTTGCCGTAATTTACTAAAACCATAATGGTTAAGCTGTGTAACTAAGCTTTTCATACTTCAAGTTTCAAATATACTGAAAGGGGCCTTTCTTTCCAAAACTTCCTTCTTAAAGACATCTTCATCAATCACTATGGAAGTTCCATTATCGTCCCACCAGATGGATTTAAGTTGGTCACTCCCAGCCATTTTTCAGAGTTTACTTGGAAATGTCAGACAACGAAAATTATTATTTTCATCTTTTTCAGACACAATGTGTGTAACATGGTCTTTTTATCAAGGATTCTTCAAACAAATTCTAAAAAGCATTTTCTTCAATCATAGACCTCAAGTCCAAGTCCCCAGAGAATGTTTTGTTACACAATAGAGATCTGCCGCAGATTCCTGAACCAGTTCGTCCAACTTTATTAGACACATCTTCAAATTCTGAGAAACATGTGTCATCTCATATAACTTTTTCTACAGCTACTTTCAAATCTGCATGATTTTGAGCACTGCAGTTTCCAATGCTGCTTTGGAAGGCCTGCACAGATAAACTGCTAGGCCATCAAAATGGTTCTCAACCTGAGTAGCTGTGACATCACAAAACGCCTGGTCTCCTAGCAACTCAAGTGTAACAATCAGCCAATGCTTACTTCTCATTTATCCAGTTAAAATGAAACATAAGATGTTAATTTTTATAGTGTGATCTGCAAATATTATCCCCACAAAATCTTTTTAATAATTTAATTTTGAGGTCTATGAAATAAAACCAATCTCCATCCTTTTTTACACAAATTTATGACAGATGGGTGAACAGAGTATATATAATACACAAAATATATTAAATAATTTTAAAGTTTTTGAATTTAATGTGAAATTTGTGTAAAACATGTAAAGATAATATATAACAATTTCATTATCATTTGTAATTAATGCGAAACTTAATTTGATTTGGAAATGGAAGTAGGTATTTTTCTGTGTACTTTAAAATCAGTAGCTCTATCTTCAAAACATCAGCAGAATAAATATCAGTTTATCTGGTATGTTTATAAATAAATGGTAAATATTTATGATATAAAATTAGATTGAAATAATGGATCAAATTTAAGAAATCCCAAATGTGGCAATTTTTTTTAAATCGTATTTGAGTGCTATAATAAAAGAAATGAAATTTAATATTCTTCTTTAAAATTACAAAAGAGAAAATCTTATAGTATACTTACAAAAGTTTATTTTTGCTATTCTTTCACTCAGAGGTTTATCAGTCCCTAGAGAAGGAATAAATTTTCTTTTCATCTTTATAATCCATTCTCTTGTGGCTTCTGTTAAGTGTTCCAAAATGATGTTGGTAAATAAACTTATGCACAAGATCCTGGGTTTAATAAGCAGTGACTCAATTAAGGGGCAAATAAACAATCAAAAAACAAAAAAATCAGTATATGCCGGTTGGGGTGGAAAAGTCTAGGTAATGCATTTTAGGAAGCATTACGTTTTTCAGTCCTGAAACAGTTGCCATTGTTAGTAAAATGCGGTATTTTAAGGCAAGAGTTTTGTTCACTAATTGTAAATAAAAGCTATGTTGTGTATCAGTAAACTGTAGTAACACAAGTTCTACCAAAACTCTTATTCTATATTTAGAAATAAATTCCATTAAACATAAGCCAAATTCAAAATGATTGATAAAATTTTACTTAAATAAATGTACACTCAAGCTACAAATGTAAATTTTTCCTTCAATATCTGTAAATTCCATTCTAAACAAATTTTAGCAACCTGAATTCATTGCATATTTTAAGTATTGTAAACAATAGTTGTTTGATTTAGTCCTGATTCATAAATATTATATAAAGTATGCAAATCAATATATGTGATGCCATCCCTTAAAAATCAGAGAATTCAAATTTAAAAATCTCAATAAATGTAGGAAAATTATTGACAGATCTCATCATATCCTTTTTATAAAAATATTCTTAACAAATTCTCTTCAGATAAAATGTAACTAAACATAATAAAAGCCATACATGACAAACCCATGATTAACATCAAGTTCAATGTTAACATACAGGAAGGTTTTCCTCTGGTCCAGTAATAAGAGAAAGTAGCTCATTCTCACAAGTCCTAAATTAAACTACTAGAAGTCCTAGCCAGAACAACTACTTAAGAAAAAACAAAAAGGCATCCAACTTGTAAAACAGCAGTAAAATTTTTACAGATGACATAATTATACATAGATGGAAAACTCCATATACTCCTCCATTGACCATTAGAAATAATGAACAAACTTAGTAAACTTGCAGAATTCAAAATCAATGTACAAATATCCGTTGCCTTTTTAAAAAGTAACAACACATTATCAGAAAGAGAATTTAGGAAAACAATTGTGTGTATATTTATAACAAAAAGAATAAAATAGGAATACATTTGATAATGAAATAAAAGATCAAATCATAGATGTATAAATTACACGTGAAAGAAATATAAGTAAACAAAATAAATAGAAAGATATTTTGTGCTTATGGATTGTATACAATTTGAGGAATTATTCTATTCTGTCTTTTACATGTTCAATCTCTCCAGCACTACTTAATGAGGAGTATGTCTTTTCTACATTTTATACTCTTGCTTCCATTTTCATGGGTTAATTGATCAAAGGTGTGAGGGATTATATCTGGTTGCTCTATCCTCTTCTATTGATTGGTGTCTGTTTTTGAGCCAGTATCATGCTGTTAAAATTACTAAAGCTTTGTACGACTGTTAAACATCAGAGAAATTTACACCATTAGATTTAATAAACTTTTTCAAGATTATTTATGCAACTCATGATCTTAGTTGTTACATATAAATTATGAAATTATCTTTTGTATTAAATGGAAATATCTAATGGGTATTTTGACATGAATCACACTAAATGTAGATTCCTTTGAGTAGTATGGTTGTTTCAACCACATTGTTTCACATCATTAACATAAGAGATCTTTTCACTTTTTTGGATCATTTTTAATTTCCTCCATCCATGTTTTCTGTTTTTTAACTAATAGATTTTCTCCTAATTTGTTAACTTCATTACTAGGTATTCTTTACATATATATATTATTATATATATTATATTTGTAAACATGTGTCCTACACAAATACAACAGACAGAAGGCAGTGGCAAAACATATTCAAGTCCTGAATGAAAGAAAGCTGTAATCTAAGATAATTTATCAAGCAAGGCTATCCTTTAGAATAGAAGGAGAGATAAATAAATTCCACACAAGCAAATTCTAAAATAATTTAGCAACAGAGAAAGAAATAATGAAAGATCTACTCTAAAAAAAAAAGCAGGTTTCTATAGAAAGGAGAAAGGCATACTTAGGCAATAGCTACAATGACTTACAATAGGATAAACATGATGTAAAACAGGACATCAAAATTTTTAAATATCAGAGAGTGAAACAGGCAATACAGAATATTTTCTTCTTGTTTCTGTTCTCTGTATGATGGGTTAGAATTTGGATTCTTATCAGTTAAAACAAACTGATATAATAACGGGTCAATATACATACAAAACAGGGTAACCGTAAGTCAAAAGTTTACAATTAATTCACAAAGCAAAAAAGAAACCAAGATAATAAAAAAGAAAACATATCAAGCCACAAAAAGAAAGAGAAATGAACAAAAAAGATATACCAAGTCAACTGGAAAATGAAGTTCAAAATTTAAATAAACAGCAGTCTATCAATAATTATAACAAATGTTAATGGACTTAGTGCTTCAATCAAAAGTTATATATTGTCATATGGGATAATATAACAAGACCCTACATTATGAAGCATACAAGAGACCCACTTTAGTAAGAGGAACAAATATCATTTGAATGTCAGAAGATGGAAAAATATATACCATGCAAATGGACATGACAAGAATGCAGGGCTAGCAGTACTGACTTCACTCAAAATAGACTTTACAAGAAAGGCCATAGAGAAAGATAAACAAGGACATGATATAATGATTAAAGGAGCAACACACAATTAGGATATTATACTCATTAATATATATGCACTCAATATTAGAGCACCTAAATACATAAAGCAAACACTAATAGATGAAAAGGAAGAAATCGATGGGAGCACAATCACAGTAGGAGATTATAACTCCCCATTACCATCACTAGATTGGTCTTTCAGACAGAAAATTAATAAGGGAACAAAGACACTGAAAGATGCAATAAAATAATTGGAGTTGGTTGATATTTTCAAAACAGTACTTGGCCCCAAAACAGATTATATATTCTTTTCCAGTGCACATGGGACATTTTCTAGGATAGATTATGTAATCAGGCACAGAAGAAGCCTCAACAAATTTAAGAAGATAAAAATTATTTCAAGCATCTTTCTCAGTATACAAACATGAAACTAGAAATCAATGAAAGAAAAACAGGGAGAAAAAATGACAGTATGTAGATTAAAAAACATGCTACTAAAACAAGGGAGGGAGGTGAAGATTTAAAAGAATAAATTAAAAAATATCTTGTGAAATATGGCAAAACACTACACAAAGTCAATTGAATACCGTTAAAACAGGTTTAAGAGGGAATTTCATAGTGACAAGGCCCTCCTTATATAAGAAGAGCAATTTCCAAAAAAATAATCTAACGTTCTTTGTAAACTATCATGAAAAGTAGAACAAAACCAAAAGTAAGCAGAAAGAGGGAAATAATAAAGATCAAGGAAGAAAGAATTGAAATAGAGATTAAAAATAGAAAAAAATCAATCAACAATTTTTTGAAATAGTAAACATAATTGACAAATCTCTGGACAGGCTCACCAACAAGATAAAAGGGGGAACACAAATAACATAAGAAATGAAATTGGAGAAATTACAAAGAGCACAACAAATTTGCATAATATCATAAGAGAATACCATGAGCAACTGTATGGAAACAAACTGGATAACCAAGAAGACATTGAGAAGTTTCTGGAAATATTAGCCCAACATTTTTGCATCAAGAAGAAATTGACCATTTGAACAGAAAGATCACAAGAAATGGAATAGAATTATCAATAAAATAAAAAATCTCTGCAAGCAAACATTCAGACACAAATAGCTTCACTGGGGAATTTGACCCAACATTCAAGGAAAAATCCATACCAGTCCTCCTCAAGCTCTTCCAAAAGATTGATATGGAGAGAGTACTCCCTATCTCACACCATAAGGCCAACATGAAACTGATACCAAAACCAGACAAAGACAATACCTCAAAAGAAAACTATAGGCCAATATCCTTGATAAACATAGATGTAAAAGTCTTTAAGAAATTATTGACAAAGAGAATCGAACAGCATGCAAAAAAAGATTATACTCCATGGACAAGTTAGGTGCATATCAGGAACACAAGGATGGTTCAACATATGCAAATCAATCAATCAATTGTGATACACCATATCAACAAAAGAGAGGACATAAAACCACATGAACATCTCAGTAGATACAGAAAAAGCATTTAATAATATTTAACACCTTTTTGCAATAAAAGCTCTTATCACAGTGGGCACAGAGGGACCATATCTCAACATTATGAAAGCTATTTATGACAAATATATAGCCAGCAAAATACTCAATAGTGAAAAACTGAAACCCTTCCCATAAAAACCTGAGACAAGACAAGGTTGCCCATTCTCACAATTTCAACTCAATATAGTCTTGGAAGACCTAGCCACAATGATCAGGCAAGAAACAGAAATAAAAGTATTCAGACTGGAAATGAAGAGGTAAAATTGCCACGATATGCAGACATGACCCTATATAGAGAAAACTGTTAAAGCTTCACAAAAAATTACTTAGGCTAAAAAAGGAACTGGGCAAGGTACTCAGAGTAATGTACAAAAACAAATTGCATTTCTTTACACTACCAAAAAATCAACAGGGAAACAAAGTATAGAAACAAACACTTTTATAAGTGCACCCAAAACTATTAAATGCTTAAGAATATATCTGACCAAGGAGGTAAATAACTTATTCATGGACAACTAGAAAACATTGATTGTGGAAATCAAAAAAGATTTGAAGAATTGAAAAGTTACCCAATGGACTTGTAATGGAAGAAACAACATTGTTAAAATGGCCATACTGCCAAAGGCAATCTACAGACTTAATGTGATTTCCTATCAAATTATGCAGAACATTTCTTTTTAGGCCTGAAACAAATGATCCAAAGATTTACACAGGGTCATAAAAGATCCATAATTTCCAAAGCAATATTCAAGAAAAAAAAAGAGGCTGGAGAAATAAACCACCAGGTCTCCACAAACTATTGCAGAGATACAATAATCAAAACTATATTATATTGGTACAGACACAGGCATGTGGACAAATGGAACAGAATACAGGGACTAGGAATAAATCTACAGGCCTATGTTTTATTAATCTTTAACAGAGTATCCAGGAATATGACAGAGAAAAGGCGATATCTTCACCAACTGGTGTTGGGAAATCTGGATAGCAGCATGCAGAGCAATGGAGTTAGAACACTCCTTCACTCCATACACAAGAATAAACTCAAAATGGCTTGTAGACTTAAATGTAAGTCAAGACACAGTAAATCTCCTAGAAGAAAACATAGGCAAAACACTCTGACATAAATCTCAGCAATGATCTCCTAGAACAGCCTACCCAGGTAATGGATGTAAGAGCAAAATTAATAAATGGGACCTAATTAAACTTATAAGCTTTTGCACAGCAAAGGGAACCATAAACAAAGCAAAATGACAACCTACACGATTAAAGAAAATATTTAGAAGTGATGCAACTGACAAAGGCTAAATTTCCAAAATATAAAGACTTCATACCACCTAATAATAATAATAAAAAAAGCAAGAAACCCAATCTGAAAATGGGCAGAAGCCCTAAACAAGCAATTCTCCAATAGAGACATACAAATGCCACACAGATACATGAAAAAAAAAATTGCTCACTATCATTATCAGAGAAGGGCAATTCAAAACTATAATGAAGTATCACCTCACAATAATCACAATGGACATTATTCAAAAGTTCACAAACAATAAATGCTTGGGAAGGTGTGGAGAATTTGAACCCTCCTACACTGATGGAAGGAATGTAGATTCGTGCAGTCATTGTGGAATCCAGAATGGGGATTCCTCAAAAGAATAAAAATAGACTTAACATACAATCCAGCAGTCCCACTTCTGGGTATATATCAAAGAGAACTCTAATTCAAAAAGACACCTGCACCCCAATGTTCTCAGCAGTGCTATATACAACAGCCATGACATGGAAGCAACCTAATTGTCCAACAACAGATGACAGTAATCAGAAGTTATGCCATATTTACACAATGGAATACTATTCTGCAATAAAAAATGAAAAAACAATGGCATTTGCAGCAAAATGTATGTCCCCATTAAGTGTCATTCTAATTGAAGTAAGCCAGAAAAAGAAAGGAAAATAATACATTACATGACATATGTGGAAACTTAAAAAAATTTTGGATGAGAACACAGTGATTTCACCTACAAAACTGAAGCACACATGCAGATCTACTGAACAATTTTATGATTACTGCAGAAAGGGGCAGTGAGAGGATATATTTGGGAGCTGTATATTTATACATGTTATCCACTATATATAAAAATAGATTTTTTTCAAAATTTCTTTCGTATGACACAGGGTAGTAACTTAAATAACGTGAAGAAACCTTTAATATGCACACAAATGTTTGCATGCACGGGAAAACTGTGCTATACCCCACAGATTGACACATTGTAAATGGCAATAATTGAATGATAAATAAATGAATAAATATGTAAATAAATAAATAAATAAATAGTATCTAAATAGAAAATATTTAATAATAAATGAAATACAATAATTCACACTACTTATCTTTACACCTCAAGAATCTAGGAGAAAACAGAAAGAATAAAGAATAAAATTGAATGAATCAGAGTAAGGCAAATAAGAGAAATAATTGAAAAGATAAAAAAAAACCTAAGTCTGTAAACATAAAGTGGACAAACGTTTAGGTTGACTTAGAAAATAAGACTCAAATAAAATCAGAAATAAAAGAGAAGATATAAACACTGATTTTGTAGAGATGCAAAGCATCATAAGAAATTACCACAAGCCAAAGATTTGAATGACTTTGAACAAAAGACAAATTTCCAGTAACATATGTCTTCCAATACTGAATCAAGAAGAATTAAGAAAGATAAATAGAGCAAAAGTGTGCATGAGTAAATCAATAATCCAAACTCCCCAAACAAGAAAATATTTACAAGATGACTTTACTGGTGAATTCTGCGATACATTTGAAAACAATTTTTCACCAATTCTTCCACAATTCTTCCAAGAATTTGAAGGGTGTGAAAGAATCGAAACATGATTTATGAAGCCAGTATTATTTGCATAACAATGCTAGAAAGGACATTATATGCAAAATATAGGATATTATCCCTGATGAACATATGTGACAAAATTCTCAACAAAACAAAAACAAAATGAATTCAACAACACATTTAATGTATAATACACATACATGAGTAAAGGGATTTATCCCTGGGTTTAAGGATACTGGAAAATATTCAAATCAATAAAGGTGATATGCCACACTTATAGAATGAGAAATAAAACTCAATAATCATCTCAATAAGTGCAGAAAAAACATTGTATATAATGCAACATTCTTTTAAGTTACTTCCAACAAATTAAATTAACCCTGTCAGTGGCACGATATCATATACACACAAACACTGTGTGGACAAAAGTGGAGCAGTTCACTGTTTATTGATTCTTAGAAGAAGGGTTTATATAGGACATGCACAATGCCTCACATATCATCTTAGTTATAACAATGTTAATAATCTTAAGCTATTTATGTCCCCATGCTCCTTCAGTAAGCACAGGATGTTAAATGATCAAGGATTGTTTTAAAGTTCATCATGGAACTTCATTAAGTAGGCCATCTCTTATCCAGCCGGCTGTGCCTGTCTTAGGTTGTCCTTCTATGAGGAACTTACACAGCATAGGCTATATAGCCATCCATACTGGATGCATTGATTAGGCAATTTATTATCCAGCCTGGATATGTGACATTCCTCACAGCTTTTTTAACAGTTCAGCCCAAGGGCTTATTTTTTAGAGCCTTCAGACAGGGGCCTACTAACCCAACATCCCTTGACAGAAAAAATATATGGAGAAAATTTGATGTATATATGCAATGGAATCAATATTTTGCATTCCTATCAACAGTGTCCATGGGGTATCTTTTTTCCACAATCTCACTATCATCTATTTTCTTTTTGATGAGAGCCTTCTGGCAAGTGTGTGGTCTTGTCTCACTTTTGGTATATGACTTTCCTAATAATTTATATCTCTGAACATAATTTCATGTGTCATTTCGCCAACTGTATGTTTTCTACAGAAAATTGATTCAGATCTATCTCTTCAGTTCCTATGGACTTTTTTTAGTTGGTTCATTTGGTATTTTTGTTGTTGCTGTGGGGTAAGGGTTTGCCATAAATTTTGGATATTAACACTAGATTGGAAATTATTAATTGCATATATATTCTCCCATTGTGTTTGTTGAGTTCTCATTTTATTGATCATTTCTTCTGTAGTGTAAATCTGTTTAGAGTGATACAATCGTATTTTGTTAGTTTTGTTTCTGCTTCCCTTGCCAGAGGAGACATATGAAGAATCATTTTAAATCCAATGTCACAGTGTAATTCTTATATTTTACCCTAGTATTCTTTGTTTTCAGGTTTTATGTTTTATATGCCCAGGAGTGTGATTGCTGTGTCACATGATAGGTCTATTTTTATTATGTAAAGGAATTCCCATACTGTTCCCAAAGTGGTTGCACCAATTTTCATTCCCACCAACAGCGATGGAGAGTCCCTTTTTCTCCACAACCACCCCATTCTTTATTATTTGAAGACATTTTGATGACAGGCCTTCTCTATAGTGTGAGGTAAAATATTATGTTATTTTTGTCTTCGCTTTGTATAGTGATTAGCAATGTGAGCATGTTTTACTTTTCCTGTTTGTCATCTGTGTGTCTTCTTTACAGAAATGTCTTCTGCTCATTTTCTGTCTGAGTTGTTTGTAGAGTTTTGAAATGGAGTTGTATGAAAGATGTGTGTATTTCAGAAATTAGCCTATTGTTGATTGCATTGTTTCCTAATGTTTTCTCCCATTTGGAAGTTCATCTTTTCATTTTATATATTTTGCTACTTAGAAGCTTTTAAATTTAATTAGGTCCTATTTGTTTATTTTGTTTTTAAAGTTTTCAGCTTGGGAGAGTGACATAAGAAAATTTTACTTCAGTATATGTCTTGTTTTGCTTATGTTAGTTTCCAGGAATTTTATTTTGTCATGCATTAGATTCAGATATATAAATAATTTTGAGTTTATTTTTGTACAGTGTGAGGGAATGTTCTAATTTCATTGATTAACATGTAGCTGTCTAGCTTTCTCAACAGCACTTACTGAAGAATGTCTTAAAGGCATTGTATATATTTGTTTCCTTTGTCATAGTTTAGTTGACCATAGGTGTGATGTCTTATTTCTGCCTCTGTGTTCCATTCTAGTGATATAGATGTTTATTTGTTTTCCAGCATTGTGCTGTTTTGATTACTGTATTTTTTAATATAGTCTTAGATCTGGGAGAGTTATGGGTTATGCCTCTAACTTTGTTCTTTTACCTCATTGTTACTTTTGCAGTTCTTGTTCTTTTGCATTTCCATACAAATCATAGGACTGTTTTTAGTTCTGTGGAAAATAACATGCAGCTCGATCTGAATCACTTTATATCTGTAGACAACTTTTGTAGTATGTATATTTAAACAATATTTATTCCTCTTAACTAAGACCTTGAGATTCCTTTCCATTTCTTTGCATCCACTTCAAATTTCTTTATCTTCATTTTATTATTTTTTTATAGGTTTTTCATTTTTTGTTCTGATTTCATATGGATCTTATAAAATTATGGAATATTTAATTTTTAGTGTAAAGAAATGTGACAGTTTTTGTATATTAATCATGAATCATGCTGCTTTGCTAAATGTGTTTATTAGTTTTAGTTCTTTTAGTTTGGAGAATCTTTAGGGATCACTATATAAATTATTATGTCATCTAAAATAATAAAAGTTTTACTTCATTCAATCCAACTTGAATAGCTTTTTGTCTTGTCCAATTGCCGTTGCTAGAACTTCCCATACTGTGTTTAATAGAAATTGTAAGAGTGGACATCCTTGTCTTATTCCTTAATTTGGCTTTCAGTTTTTCACTTTTGCATATTATGTTGTCTGTGGGTCTGTAATTAATGACTTTAGTTATGTTGAGATATATTTCCTGAATCCTACATTGCTAAGAGGTTTCTGTCATTGTTGCTGATGTTGCTGTTGTTGTTGTTACTGTATTTGCTGTCTTAATGAATAAAAGTCGAATTTTATGAAATGCTTTTTATGGATTTATTGGGATGACCATTTCTTTTTCTCTTTTTCTTTTGTTAATTTGGTGTATCAAACTGATTGATTTGTAAATGTTGAACATCTCTTCTGACCCTGCAATGAATCCAAGTACATCATGGTGTATGTATTGCTGGATTTAGTTTGCTAATAATATTTTGTAGAATTTTTGCATGTAATTCTATCAAATATAATGGCTTGAAATTGCATTTGCCCATTATTTTTATGTTGGTTTTGATATCAGGGTGATGAAAGCTTCATAGAATTAATTTGGGAGTTTCCCACATCTTTACTAAGTTTGAATAGTTTGAAGAGTATAAGTTTTGATTTGTATTTTTGTACAGTTCTCCACGGGAGTTGTTTAAATCTGCACTTCTATTCATTGATTTTTTTTAAATGCAGATTCTATCTTTCTTGTAGCACACAGAATGTTCAAATTATTTGTTTCTCCTAATCTCTGTCTCCTTCTAGACATTTGTCTATTTCTTCTAAGTTGTTCAGTTTTTATGCGTGTAATTTTTGACAAAATGATCCCTTTTTTGTATACCTGAGGTAACAATTGTTATTTCTCTTCTTTTATTTCTTAATTTATTTCTTTGGATCATCTACCTTTTCTTCATGATGCACCTGGCTAGAGGTTTATTAATTTGCTTATCTCAAAAGAAAACATAAAACAAAATCTTGGTTCTATTACTCTTTTGAATAGATTTTTTTTCTCTATAATTTATATTTACCCCTGTAATATTTAGGATAATTTTTTTTCATTTTTACCTTTTTTATTGATTTACAGTCATTTTACGAAGTTGTCTCCAGTTCCAGAGTAGAGCACAATTTTTCATTTAAAATGAACATATGTGCATTTGTTGTCCCAATTTATCGTCTTTGAACTGCTGTATGAACTTTTGTACTTTTCCCTGTGCTATACAGTGCAATACTGTTTATCTATTCTACAATTTTGCTATCCCAGTCTATCTCTTCACACCCCACACTCCATGGCAAACAAAACTTTGTATTGTATGTCTGCTGTCTATTCCTTTTTTTATTTGTGCTTTTTTTGTTTTGTTTTGGTTTTTTTTTTAGAGCCATCTCATATGGCATTTTTATTTCTCTTTCTGTCTTAATTTACTTAGACTGATTTTCTCCAGGAGCATCCTTGTTGCTAAAAATGGCATTATGTTGATGGTTTATATGGCTGACTACTATTCCACTGTATTAATATACCACCTCTTTTTTATGCAGTCAAC
The DNA here is from genome assembly GCF_048564905.1 of Vicugna pacos. NCBI lineage: Eukaryota > Metazoa > Chordata > Mammalia > Artiodactyla > Camelidae > Vicugna > Vicugna pacos. Next base: position 6,600,042 of record NW_027328741.1, read on the forward strand.
TGTCGATGGACATTTAGGCAGTTTCCATGTCTTGGCTATTGTAAATAGTGCTGGCTATGAAAATTGGGCTGCAGGTGTCATCCTGAAATAGATTTCCTTCTGGATTTAAGGATTCCTGGGTCATATGGTATTCTATTCCTAGGATTTTGAGGAATCTCCTGCTTTCCACATTGGCTGCACCGAACTGCATTGCAACCAACAGTGAAGGACTATTCCCTTTTCTCCACAGCCTCTCCAGCATTTGTCATTTGTTGATTTTGGAATGAAGGCCATTCTGACTGGTGTGAGGTGATATCTCACTGTAGTTTTGATTTGCATTTCTCTGATAATCAGTGATATTGAGCATTTTCTGATGTGCCTTTTGACCATTTGTATGTCTTCCTTGGAGAATCGCTTGTTTAGGTTTTCTGCCCATTTTTGCATTGGCTTGTTTATTTTTTCTTATTCAGTTGGATGAACTGCTTATATGCTCTGAAGTTCAAGCCTTTGTCTGTTTCATATGCAAACTATTTTTCCCATTCCGTAGGTGGTCTTTTTGTTTTACTTCATGTTTCTTTACTGTGCAGAAGCTTGTAAGTTTCATTAGGTCTCATTTGTTTATTCTTACTTTTATTTCTTCTATGAGAAAAATTTTGAGACTTATTTCAGATAGTGTTTTGCCTATATTTTCCTCAAGGAGGTTTATTTTATCTTGTCTTATGTTTAAGTCTTTGATTCAGTCTGAGTTTATTTTTGTGTGTGGTGTTCTAGCTCCATTGGGAGTGTTCTAGCTTCATTGATTTACATGCTGCTCTCCAGTTTTCCTAACACCATTTGCTGAAGTGTCTGTCTCTATTCCATTGTATTTTCTTGCCTCCTTTGTCAAAGATTAATTGACCAAAATTTTGTGGGTTCATTTCTGGGCTCTCTATTCTGTTCCATTGGCCTATATGTCTGTTTTCCTACATATACAGTGCTGTCATGTTGACTGTAGCTCGATAGTATTATCTGAATCATTAGCATAAAGAATTACCACTGATTTTTGAACCTTAATCTTGTAACCTGCTACCTTGCTGAATTCTTTGATCAGATATAGTAGTTTTTGTTTGGTTCTTTAAGGGTTTTCTATATATAGTAACATGTTATCTGCATATACTGAGAATTTTACCTCTTCGTTTCCAAATTGCATCCCTTTTAATTCTCTCTCTTGTTTGATTGCTGATGCTAGGACTTCCAAGTTTATATTGAGTTGGAGTGGTGATAGTGTGCATCGTTGTCTTTTCCCAGATTTTAGTGGGAAGATTTTAACTTTTTCACCATTGAGTACTATGCTAGCTGTAGGTTTGTTATCTATAGCTTTCATGATGCTGAGATATGTTCCCTCTATGCCCACTTTAGTGAGAGTTTTTACCATACATAGGTGTTAAATTTTATCAAATGCTTTTCCTGCATCTATTGAGATGATCATGTGGTTTTGGTCCTTTCTCTTGTTGATGTGCTGTATTACATTGATTGATTTGCATATGTTGAAACACCCCAGTGTCCCTGGTATTATCCCCATTTGGTCATGATGTATAATCTTTTTTCTGTGTTGTTGGATTCTGCTTGCTACTATTTTGGTGAGGATTTTGGCGTCTGTGTTCATCAGTGATTTTGGACAATAATTATTTTTTTTGGTATTGTCTTTTCCTGGTTGTGGTGTCAGGGTGATTGTGGCTTCATAGAATGACTTTGGGAGTATTCCTTCCTTTTCAATCTTCTGGAGGAGTGTGAGAAATCCTGGTATGAGTTCTTCTTTGTATGTTTGGTAGAATTCCACTGTGAAGCCATTCAGTCCTGGACTTTTATTTGTAGGGACATTTTTTATTGCTATTTTGATTTCATTTCTAGTGCTCTGCTCGTTCAAAGGGTCAGTTTCTTCTTGATTCAGTCATGGTGGACAGTATGTTTCCAAAAACTTGTCCACCTCCTCTAGGTTATCCAGTTTGTTTCCATAAACTATTCATAATATTCTCATATGATATTCTGTATTTCTAATTTATTTGTTGTAATTTCTCCATTCTCCTATCTTATTTTGCTAATTTGTGCTCTCTCTCTTTTCTTCTTATTGAGTTTTGCCAGAGGTTTGTCGATTTTACTTACTTTTTCAAATAACCACAATTTGGAATGGATGATTATTTTCTTATGGTTTTTTCAATCTCTATTTATTTCCTCTGCAATATTTATGATTTCTTTCCTTCCGCTGCCATTTGGGTTTTTTTCTTCTTGTTTTTCTAGTTCAATCTGCTATTGGGTTTAATTGTTTATTTCTGTTTGTTCTTTTTTGAGGTAGGCCTGTATCACTATAAACTCCCCTCTGAGCACTGCTTTTGCTGTGTCCCATAAATTTTGTGTGGTTTTGCTTTCATTTTCTTTGTCTCAAGGTAATTTTTCATTTCAGCTTTGATTTCTTCTTTGACTCATTCATTTTTTAGTAACATATTGTTAACTCCCCATGTTTTCCGTTTGTTCTCATTTGTTTCTCTGTTGTTGATTTCTAGCTTCATGTCATTGTGTTCAGAAAAGATGCTTGAGGTAATTTCTATCTTCTTAAAATTGCTGAGGATTCTTTTGTGCCCAATACATCATGAATCCTGGAATATGTCCCATGTGAACTTGAAAAGAATGTATATAATATTATGTGGGGTGTGTAATGCTCTGAAAATATCCACCAAGTAATATTTCTATTGTATTATTTAACTTCTCTGTTGCCTAATTTATTTTCTGTCTCGATGATCTCTCTAGTGAAGTTAATGCAGTGTTGAAATCTACAACAATGATTAGATTCCCATCACTATCCCTCTTTGTATCTGTTAGTAATTATTTTATGTACTAAGGTACTCCTCAATTTGGTGCATATGTATTAATGAGTGTGCTATCCTCATTTTGTATAACTCCTTCAATCATTATAAAATGTCCTACTTTATCTTTCTTTATGGCCTTTGTTTAAAGACTATTTTGTCTGAAATCAATACTACAACACCTACTTTTTTGGCTTTTCCATTCGTATGGAATACCCTTTTCCATCCTTTTACTCTCAAACTATATGTGTCCTTCTCCCTGAAGTAGGTCTCTTGTATGCAGCATATTCACGGTTCTTGCTTTATTATCAAGCCTGCCACTCTATGACATTTGACTGGAGCATTTAGCCCATTAACATTTACAATAATCGATGATATGTTTGTGTTTATTGCCATTTTGACCTTATCTTTTCAGTAGATTTGTTATTTCCTCTTTGTTCTTTTCATCGTCCTATTATGGTTTGGTCATTTTACTTTGCATTATCATGAAGTTTATTTAGTTTTAGTGACACTCTGATAAGTTTTTGTCTTGTTGTTACCCTTTTATATAAGTCTTTTAGACCATTTCTATAACTGCTTTTATTAAACGGATAGTAACATGATCTCAAACCCATCCTACCGAGAGCAAAATTTTGTAAAAGAAAGACCAAAAAAGTAAATTCTCCATTATCCTGCCTCCCTCTCAAACTCTCAATTATTTGTATATCTTGTTTTAAAATTTAGTGTTTATTTTATTTATAATTAATGAGTTATCACATTTCCAGCTGTGAGATTCATATTTCTGTAGCATCCTGCTGCTTTTCTTTTTAGAGTAGAACTTTCAGTATTTCTTTTAGCATGGGTCTAGTGTTGCAAAACTGTTGTAGCTTTTTCTTGTCTGTGAAATCCTTTTTGTCTCCTTCTACCATAAATGAAAACCTTGCTATTTAAAGTATTCTAGGGTATACCTTTTTTTCATTCAGTACTATGAATAAATCTTGCCACTCCATTCTGGCCTTTAGTATTTGTGTAGTGAAATCAGCTGTGAGTCATATAGTGATTCCCTTGTAACTCACTCTTTGCTATTCTCTTGCTGCCTTTAGGATCATTTCTTTATCCTTGACTCTGGCCATCTTAATTATATGTCTTTGTGTGAGTGTATTTGGGTTCTTCCTGTTTGGGACACTCTGAGCTTCCTGTATTTGGATATCTGATACCTTCTTTAAGTTTGGGAAGTTCTCAGTCATGATTTCTTCAAACACTTTTGCAATCCCCTTTGATCTTACCTCCCCTCTGGGACTTTTATCATGCCAAGATTGGCATGCTTTCTATTCTCTCATAGGTCCCTTATGCTTTTTTCATTTGTTTCTCATTGTTTCTCTTGTAGCTGTTCTGATTCTGTGCTTTCTATTATCCTGTCTTCTTAGTCACTAATTCATTCCTCTGCATTATCTAGTCAGCTTTGAGATACTTTTAGATCATTACTCATCTCAGTTTACGGGTTTACCTATTCTACTTGGCTCTTCTTTATAGCTTCCATTTCATTTTTGACATATTTTATATCTCTGACCACTATCTTTTATTTCCTTCAGTAATTTGATCACCCCTTTTTTGAAATCTTGATTTAGTAGGCTATTGATGTCTATTACACTGATCGTTCTTTCAGCGGGTTTCTCTTGTTCTTTTATTTGGGAATGGTTTGACTGCTTTTTCATCTTGCTCCTACCTCTCTGGCACTGTGGCTTATGGAGTATCAGTTATCTAATGTGGTCCTAAAGGAGTTTATCTACCTAATGCCTATGTAGTAATACAACTTAGAAAATAGAAAAAAGAGAGAGAGAGATAAAGAATTTTAAAGAAGGGGAAATAAATGTTTGAAGACAATGTATAATGCATAATATAAGAGGAAGTTGAAGCAGAGTTTTGAAAAATAATTGTAATAAAAATATTTTTTAAAAATGTCAAAGGGATTAAAATGGGTGTATATATAATTGAATAAGTAGTAAAAATTAAGAGGGTAATAGAAAATGGAAGAGGTAATAACAGATTAAAACAAGGGTGTGGTCTGTGTCCTCCTGGATACTGGGTACATTTAATGTGAAGTCTTTCTTTATTCATCCTGCTATGGAAGTTCATCTTCCTGTTTTCAGAGGCTTTCCATTTGAGCCCCCATTTGTGCTGCTCCCAGTGCCTGTCTGCAAGCCGATCACTCCTACACCCAACACTGCATCTGGAGCAGCTCTCTTTACTGTGGGCTGCTTGTCACTGCCTTGTCCGATGCTGCAGTCAGATGTTGCAGACTGACCAGGCAGGATTGTGCATCATGCCCTCTCCTAGCACCATGGTCAGGGGCTGAATTCCAGCCCAAATTTTGGGGGGCCACACACCCCATCAGGGTGCCAGTTGCTCCGCTGCTGTGAGCCACTGTACGATCTGCCTTGGGTTTGCACACCGGAAGTGGGCTCAGGGAAGCCTGAGGAACAGCCCTGTCCCTGATCTGGCCCAAAAGCCAGCTGCTTGTTTGCCTTGGTGATGCAAGTTCTCTGAGAAACCAGGTTAGAAGAATCCTATCTGCCTCAGGATGTAGAGAAGTCTCCATCTGGCTCTTAAGGCTTCTAAATCCTTAGACATGGATGCAGATTTTGCACCCACTGCTGCCTGGGTGCAAAGCACCAGAAGGTATTGTGTCTGAACCCCAACTCTCTTCACCTAGAAACGTTTGCAGATTTTCAGAGATGGCTAAGTACCCTTCCCCCTACAGGGCACATCTGCCCTGTTGCTTCATGGAGGGCCCAGGTTGTCTTGCTCTGTACAGCCACAGCAATGGCACACAGCAACATGCATTCCCCAGGACTGCCTCAGTGCAGCCATCCCCAACTTCCAACCAGCTCATGCTGCATGGCCCTGCCCCCAGCTTCTTGGCTGCATTTTGGCTGGGTGTCTGTGCCTGTTTACTTAGTTCTGTCAGTCAACTTATACTCTGTACAGATTTAAGGCTTGGAAGCTCCCCCTCCATCCTGCCAAACTCTCAGTTGGAGAGGGGAGACACAGTGAATGAATGCCTGTCCTTCTTAGCTGCTCCCTCCCTGTGGAGCTTGTCCCAATCTGTTTTGCATTTTCTTCTTTCTTTCTTCCTTTTCTCCTGCCAGATTTATTGCATCTTTATCTTTTGAAGGGGACAATGTTATATCAGAGATCTGCAGATTCTCTGGATAGCTGAGTGGGTCTGTGGATGAGATTTGGTGCATTTGAGGGAAAGGGTTAGCTATGAGTATCCTTCTCCTGCAACATCTTGTCTTCCCCCACAAAAAATTGTCACTTTATGGTGGAAGATAAACACAGCCAGGAAATAAAAGTAAAAGTTATTTGATGGAAATGACAAGAAAGTGCACCTTGCAATGCTCAAATCATACAAAATACATTTTAAAATAAGGTTCACAATGAAAGATTAATATGAGATTAAATAAAGAAAAAGAGATCAATGTAAAAATAGAGTATTACACTCATTAAATTATATATGGACCCAATACTGTAGATCCTAATTATAAGTAGAAATATTAGTAGACATGAAGTAATTAATTCATTATAAAAAATAATAGTTTATGAGTTTAACACCTCGCTATTCTGATGGACATATCATCCAGAAAGAATAGCTGTAAGGAAACAGAGGTCTTAATGACATATTGGATCATTTGAACCTAAATGAGTTATTGGACACTGCATCAGAAATGGAGAACACATAAGCTTCTCAAGTGTGTACAGGATGTTTTCTAAGGAATTAACCACATACTATGTCATGAAAAGAGCCTCAGGAAATTTAAACAAATATAGTTTACAGCAAGAATTTTTCAATACACAAAAGTATGAAACTATGCATCAACTATAGAAAGAAGAACAGGAAAGGCACATACATGAGATTAAACCATATCCTTTTAAAAAATTAAATAAAAAAAGGTCAATGATGAAATCAAAGAGATAATAAAATCATACCTGGAAACAAATTACAGTGAAAACACAGCTTCATAAAATGTATGGGATGCAGCAAAAGCAATCATAAGAGGGAAGTTTAGAACAATTCAGGCCTTCTTCAAGGAAAAGGAAAACCTCACACAAAGGACCAATCTTACCAAACAAAATAACCAGAAATAAGAACAAACAAAACCCAAAGGTGGTAGAATGAGAAATCTTTAATGTTTCAGTAGAAAATAAATAAAATAAAAGTTAAAAAATAAATTAAAAATCATAAAATCAACAGCATTTTTTCTTAAAAATATTAACAAATTGATAAACATTTAGCAAGGCTTATCAACAAATAAAGAGTGGACCCAAACAAAAAAAGAAATGAAACAGTAGAAATTATGTCTGATAGTACAGAAATGCAAACAAAGATTATGAAAGCACTCTGAGCAATTACATGACAACCATTTGGACAACCTTAAAGAAATGGACATATTTCTTGAAACGTACAGTCTGCCAAAAGTGAATAAAGAGAAAACTGAAAACTTGAAAAAAGCAATCAGTATAAGTTAAATAAAATCTATAATTTTAAAAACATCCCTTGAACAAAATGCCTGGATGAATTCACTAAAACTTGTTTCCTCTCAACTATTTCAAAAAATGTAGGAGGAAGTAAAATTCCCAAAGTTATTCTATGAGGCCATGAATACCATGTTAAAAAAACCAGCCAAAGACACTACCAAAAAAAAAAAAAGAAAAGAAAATGTAAACACAATATCCTTGATGAATGTACATTCAAAAATCCTCAAAAAAAATCAACAAATTAATCCAGCAATACATAGAAAGGGTTATACACGATGATCAGCTGGATTCCTTCCAGAGTCACAGGGATGGTATAACATACACATAGCAATCAGCATGATGCATATTTAATAAAGGAAGGACATAATTCACAGGACCGTGTCAATAGACACAGAGAAAGCATTAGACAAAATTCAACATATATTCATGATCAGAACTCTCATGAAAGTGAGTAAAATCGGAACATCTCTCAACATACTAAAGGATATTTATAACAGTTTATAATACTTAGGGGAAAAGCTGAAAGGATTCTGGATAAATTCAGGAACAAGACAAGGATTCCTACTCTCAGCCCTTCTGTTCCATAGTAAAAGAAGAAAGGAAAAGGAAATAAAAAGAAATAAAATAAATGCAAAATGAAAAAAAGAGGTAAAATTGTCACCAGTACTGATGACATAACAATCTACATAGAGTCCTAAGGGCTCCAGACAGACTAATATGAACAATAAATAATTTCAGCAAAGGAGCAGGGTACACGATTAATGTAAGTTATTCTCTTGCATTTCTACCCATTCATCATGAGATACCCTAAAATGGACGTTGAAAGCAATACTATTTAAAATCCCATCCCCCCGAATATCTTGGAATAAATGTAACCACATATATGAAAGATCTAAATACTGAAAATTAAAAAACATTGGAAAAGAAATTAAAAATGATTCAAAGAAATGGAATGATGTCTTGTGATCTTGGATTGAAGGAGTTAATATTGTTAACATGGCCGTATTACACAAAGAAACCTACAGATTTAGTGCAATTCCTATTACAAAGCTGTAGTATTTCCCACAGAACCAGAAAATAAATAACTTTAAGTTTTACATGAAACCATTTAAAATTGTCAAAATGATCTTGAGAAAAACCAACAAATCTAGAGGTATAAATCTCCTGGATACCTTACTATATTACAACCCTACAGTAATAAATATAGCATGACATTGACACAGAGATATAATCAATAAAAACAGATAGAGAGCCTAGAAATAATTCCACACACCTATGAGCAATAAATCAATGATAAAAGAGACAAGAGTACACAATGGAGAAAAGACAGTCTCGTCAGTGGGTGGTGTTTGGAAAGCTGGACTTCTACATGTAAAACAGTGAAATTAGAGCATTCCCTGACATCACATTCAAAAATAAACCCCAAGTGTATTAAGAACCTAAATGTAAGACCTGATAATTTAATTCTGCTAGAAGGGAATACAGGTGGTACTCTATTGGATATCTATCATAGGAATATTTTCTAATATCAGTTTCCTATGGTAAAAGAAATATAAGCAAAAATAAGCAAGTGGGACCTAAATAAACTTGAAAAATTCTGCATACGTAAGGAAACTATGAATGAAATGGAAACACTGCCTGTGTGTTTGGAGAACATATTTGCAAACAATGCAAGAGGGCAGGGGTTAATAGATGAAGTTTAATTGTTGTAACATGGATTTAGGTTACACAACTCAATGTGAAAAAGAAAACCCAATTAAAAAAAAGAGCAGAGTACCTGAGTTAATATTTTTCCAAAGAAAACATACAGACGAGTCACTGGCAAGTGATAAAAATGTTCAACATTACTAATTATTAGTTAATTGCATTTCAAAACCACAATGAATTATCACTTCACACTGGTCAGTGGCTATTATCAAAAAGTCTACAAATAGAAAGTGTTTGAGACGATGTGGAGGTAAGAAATCTCTTGTATATTCTTGGTAGAAATGTAAATTGTTACAACTTCTATGGAAAACAGTATTCAGATTTATTTAAAACCAGAAGAGAACTACCATATGAAAGAGTAATATCTCTTCTAGGAAAAATCTGGGGAAAAAAACCATAAATTGAGAAGAACCAATGTTTACAACAGCACTATTTATAATATGCAACACAGGGAAGCAATTCTAGAGTCCACAGTACACTATGGACTTAAGATGATATGAAATATCTATAAATATGCGATGGAATATTACTCAGCCATGAAAAAGTATAACACATTGCTATTTTAGCATCATGAATTGTCCTAGTATATATTGTGTTTAGTGAATTAACTTAGACGAAGACAAAAGAATATAATATAATTTATATGTGGAATCTAAAGTATAACAAATCTCTGTGTACATCTATCTATAGCTATCTATTCATAGGTGACAGATAAATAGATACATAGAAGGATAGATACATACATACAAGATAGATAAATAGATAGATAGATAGATAGATAGATAGATAGATAAATAGTTTGATAGGGACATGGTAGAGAGATAGAGAGATTAGATAGAGAAGACTGAAGCAGACTGAAAGATATGGGAAAAAATTCATATTTACCAAAGTGGAAGGGAAAGTCAATTTAATGGTAGGACATTAACAGATGCAAAGTAGTATACATAAAGGAGATAAGCAACAAGGATAATCTGTATAGATCAAGGAATTTTACACAATAACTTTTAATAATTTTATGTTACAATTATTGTAATAATTTACAATGCAATATAATCTACAAAGTGGTTGGAATCACTATGCTGTATATCTGAAACTATTCAATATATTACATCTACTGTTCTTCAATTAAAAATGAAACACCTCATGTGTAATTTAGTTTCTTTTCGGCTGATAGCATTTTCCTTTAAAATTGTTTTATTTTTACTCTTTAACTTTTATGATTACTGACTCAAATTATTTCTTTTACTCTTGTGAACATGTTACCAGATTGATGTATCTATATTTATTGCATCTGATTTCCTATTTTACTCTCTTTAATACATATAGAATAGTAACATTTCAAAACATACCCAAAGAAACTGATGCAACTTTCTCGTGGTCTCTGCTTTAGTTCAATGTTTTGCGTATATTTGCCATTTTATTTTTCTTAGAATAGCTCTTTCATGCACCTCTTTTAAGGTGTCTTGGTTTTGTTTTTTTTCATCTTGTTCAGGTTTGTTTGGTAAAGTCTTTTTTTTCACTTTATATATAAGTAATAACTGTGCAAGTTCGAGTATTCTTGGGTGAGAGATTTCTTACTTCAGTAGTTTCAAAATGTCATTTTAATTACCCTTGGCATATGTTTTCTGCTCAGAAATCTGCTGATAGCTTAATGGGGGTTCCTTTGTAGATTATCAAAATTTTTTTGGCTGCCTTTAAAATTTTACTGCATCACTGACTTGCCAATTTGCATATAACGTATCTTGAAGGAGGTATTTTTGTCTTAATGTTATTGGAGTTTTGTTGGCTCATGGACTTGTTTATCAGTTCCTTACCAAGGTTCGGGAAGTTATCAACCATTAATATTTTAAATAAACAATCAGCTGCCTTCTAAGTTACTTCTCCCTCCAGGATTTCATGCTAATGTGCACTTCCTGAAGAAGTCTGATGGCTATTGTAGAATTTCCTCAGTTTTTAATATCTTGTATCTTTGCCCTCTCCTATCATTTCTAGTTTTGTATTGGTGAGTTTGCTTATCTCTCTTCCACAAAGACAGTCTTCTTCCAGTGCTTTCTGTTGTATTCTTCATCTCATTTACTTAGTTCATCTGGTCCTCCAATAATGTTAGGTTATTTTATAGATTCAGTCTCTTAGGTAATGTATTCCTTATCACCATTTATTTTATTCCTGAGCTCACTAAACTGCTTTCTGAGTTTTGTTTTCTGTATTGAGTTTCTGTATGACATCTCTTTGGATTCTCTATTAGTTATACGCCAATATTCCATGACTTTAAGTTTGTTTGCTGCAGGGTTGATATTTTCTGTGTGTGTGTGTACATGAGTGTGTGCGTGTGCGTGCACGTGTGTGTCTGTGTCAGTGTCTGTTTCTGTCTATCTGTGTGTGTGCTTGCCTTATAATGTTACTGAGATTGGTCATGAACTTGGTAAATTATTGTTCTGATGACACTAAAAAACAGAATGGGATTTGGAGTCCTTGATTTTGTTTCCTGGTATTTTGCAATATTGCACAATTTTTGGTTTTAATTACCTGAGCTACCTCTGACAATATTTCAAAATTGCACTTTCCAGTTTCTACTGTCTGGATAAAAGATTGCTTACATTGTCACTTCTTAGACAACTCTGGTAGTTAATGCCACTGTTGTCACTGGTATGGTGAACCCTTCCTTTTATCTGATATCCCTTGAGACTCAGTCCACACATTGAGGAAAGTTGTAAAGACATGTGGGAATTTGAAATCAGGCAAGTGTCTTTGCCGTGTCCAATGTTTCAAGGAAACTTGTCTCCACCACTGTGAATAGGATGTAGGGAGAGTGTCACGAATGTCTGAGTGTCTAAAGGATGGAAATTCTGTCTGCATTGTGGCTCCCTCCTAGTTACCTGTGACCATGAGTGATGGTGCACTTGGTAGCTGAAGCTGTGTGAACCACTGTGACCTTATTTCTACTGGGTACTCTTAACCTGTGGGCTCAGATACCCCAGTCAGTGGGCCTTGGTCGCAGGCATCAGCTCTGCTCTTCCCTCAGTTCAGCCACCTTTATGTGTTTTAGCCCATCAAACTTCAGCTGCACACGTGTGCTCTGGAGTATTGTTTTGTGTTGTAGTTATTTTTGTTGAAATGTGAAAGTTTCACTGACTGTAGATTTAAGGGGAGAGACAGAAATAATTTAAACTTATGTCACTATTTTCAAAGTCTATACTGTTTCATTTAAAAGCTTAAATTCTAATAAGGAAATTACAAGAACAGTAAAGAAAGTGAACAAATCACCTCCTAATATCAGAGTACTATAAAATATTTTGTTTGTCCTGGGTTCTTTTCTTCAATGTTTTTCCCTCATGCATGCACATTTTACTATAATATATGCCTATAAACTCTTTAAAATCATTTAAATTATTAAAATATTTCTCTGTGATGTAAATATAGCCCTGATGCTTCTCTAATTTATAACTAGTAGCTTGCATATTTCTGTCTTCCCCATCCATCTTCCTGTCCCCAGTGGAAACCACTACTTGGTACACTACACATATATATATGATTCTGTTTCTATTTTTTTAATGATTATTTCTCTCATATCTTTAGTTTCCTCATGTAAGTGGTAATGTAGAGTGTTTTTCTCTGTATGACCTGTTTTCCTGTGTGCAACAGTCTCTGGGTCCAGTCACATTGTTCCAAAAGGCATAAGTTTATTTTTTGATATGACAATGACTAAGTATTTATTATGTTATTTATATCTTACATCTACTTCAGCCAATCATCTGTTGATGGGCAGTTGAGTTGTGCTACATACCTTGGCTATTATAAATGATGATGATATGAACATTGGGGGTAATATATCCTTTAAATTTAATGCTTCCATTTTTTTCAGATTTATATCAAAAACTGGAATTGCTGGAAAATATGATGCTTCTATTTCTAGTTTTCTTAGCAGTGTCCACACTTTTATAATAGTGGATGCATCAATTTATATTTCCACCATATGTGTACCTGGGTTCCCTTTAATCAACATTCTTATTAATGTTTGTCATTTGAAGAATATTTTTAATATCCATTTTGGTTGCTGTGAGATTATATTTCATTCTGGTTTTGATTTATGATTTCCTAATTAATAGCAATGTTATGTTTCTTTTTATGTGCATGAAAATCATCCACATGTCTGTTTTTGAAAAGTTTCCATGAAAATCCTTAAACTGTTTTTATTTTGGGGTCTTTGTTTTTTAAATATTGGGTCTAATATGCTACATATATATATTATGGATATTAACTAAATGTTGGTTTCCTTGTGTGAAACTCTTCCTTCTATTCTGTGTGTTGTCATAAATCTTGCTGAAGGTTTCCTTTGCTTTGCAAAAGGTTTTGCACTTCACACTTATACAAGAAGTGGAATCCCTGTATCACATACTATATCTATTTTTTCCCAGTAATAGTAAAAACTGTTATTGTTATTTTTCCTTTTTTAACTTACGAGTTAGATCAAAAATAAATTTTGCTATGATTTTTCTCAAAGGCAGTTCTGCTCCTGTTCATGGTCAGAAATTGTATATTTTCAGGTTTTGCATTTAGGATATTAATCCATTTTTATGTTACTGTGTATTCTATGGAAGGAAGTGCTCATACATCTTTCTATTACAT